>NC_057803.1:2198537-2272002 GCF_018294505.1 Triticum aestivum | reverse complement strand
ATGAGCCACATGAATAAAAGATATTACGATATGAGCATAGGAGTGTTCTAAAGAACATAGAGAAGCTCCCCATGATTTGTGCATTATTTAGTTTTGTATTTGGATACAACATGCAGAAAATAGGATCATCACTCCCCAAAATCAACAGAAAGTCACAACAAGTGCAAGTGAGCATAGATAAGAAACAAAGTATAGCACTTGCAACACGCACATGGTTGAGCAACACGTAAAAGAGGCAACTTAAGAATAGGCTCAACCAAAAAGTTGTGTGTGAGCCATGGCAAGGCACTTGAGAAAACTAATATAAGGATGAGCATTAAGCATCAAAATAGTCTTGAATGGATGAGATACAAGATGCAAGACATGTACCCCATAAATTGTGTATATCTCAAAATTTGAGTGGAATGATATACACGTATCCAATGATAAATAGTTGAAGGTAGACAAACTATTTGAGAATCCAAAGATTGCAAAAAAGGATGATATGGCACAAAGGCATACCAAGGAGTGAAGCAAGCAATCAAAAGATGCCAATTGGAACAAGCCAACATCTGGCCATCGGTGGCTCTGACTATCTCTTGGAAATATGGGACTCGAGAAACGCTCTCATGTTCAGGAACGAGGATCACTCCCACAGAACCGCGATACGAAATATTGTTGCAGATTTATCTCTATGGGTTTTCCGGTTCAAAAAGAAAGAAGACAATATCTTCGCTAGGCAATGGCTTCACTTCCTCTCTTCAGCTGTCCCCTAAAGCTGACGTTGTAACCCAACAGATGTTGTAATTCTCGACTCCTCTTTTGAGTGGTAATATATTCAGGTGGGGAAGCTCTCCCCCCCGGTGACCGTTCAAAAAAATAAAAATAAAATGATCCTGTGAGCCACATGAATAAAAGATATTATGATATAAGCATAGGAGTGTTCTAAAGAACATAGAGAAGCTCCCCATGATTTGTGCATTATTTAGTTTTGTATTTGGATACAACATGCACAAAATAGGATCATCACTCCCCAAAATCAACAGAAACTCACAACAAGTGCAAGTGAGCATAGATAAGAAACAAAGTATAGCACTTGCAACACGCACATGGTTGAGCAACACGTAAAAGAGGCAACTTAAGAATAGGCTCAACCAAAAAGTTGTGTGTGAGCCATGGCAAGGCACTTGAGAAAACTAATATAAGGATGAGCATTAAGCATCAAAATAGTCTTGAATGGATAAGATACAAGATGCAAGACATGTACCCCATAAATTGTGTATATCTCAAAATTTGAGTGGAATGATATACACGTATCCAATGATAAATAGTTGAAGGTAGACAAACTATTTGAGAATCCAAAGATTGCAAAAAGGATGATATGGCACAAAGGCATACCAAGGAGTGAAGCAAGCAATCAAAAGATGCCAATGGGAACAAGCCAACATCTAGCCATCGGTGGCTCTGACTATCTCTTAGAAACTATGGGACTCGAGAAACGCTCTCGTGTTCAGGAACGAGGATCACTCCCACAGAACCAAGATACGAAATATTGTTGTAGATTTCTCTCTATGGGTTTTTCGGTTCAAAAAGAAAGAAGACAATATCTTCGCTAGGCAATGGCTTCACTTCCTCTCTTCAGCTGTCCCCTAAAGCTGACGTTGTAACCGAACGGATGTTGTAATTCTCGACTCCTCTTTTGAGTGGTAATATATACAGGTGGGGAAGCTCTCCCCCCGGTGATGGTTCAAAAAATAAAAATAAAATGATCCTATGAGCCACATGAATAAAAGATATTATGATATGAGCATAGGAGTGTTCTAAAGAACATAGAGAAGCTCCCCATGATTTGTGCATTATTTAGTTTTGTATTTGGATACAAAGTGCACAAAATAGGAATATCACTCCCCAAAATCAACAGAAACTCACAACAAGTGCAAGTGAGCATTGATAAGAAACAAACTATAGCACTTGCAACACGCACATGGTTGAGCAACATGTAAAAGAAGCAACTTAAGAATAGGCTCAACCAAAAAGTTGTGTGTGAGCCATGGCAAGGCACTTGAGAAAACTACTATAAGGATGAGCATTAAGCATCAACATAGTCTTGAATGGATGAGATACAAGATGCAAGACATGTACCCCATAAATTGTGTATATCTCAAAATTTGAGTGGAGTGATATACACGTATCCAATGATAAATAGTTGAAGGTTGACAAACTATTTGAGAATCCAAAAATTGCAAAAAGGATGATATGGCACAAAGGCATACCAAGGAGTGAAGCAAGCAATCAAAAGATGCCAATGGGAACAAGCCAACATCTGGCCATCGGTGGCTCTGACTATATCTTGGAAACTATGGGACTCGAGAAATGCTCTCGTGTTCAGGAACGAGGATCACTCCCACAGAACCACGATACGAAATATTGTTGCAGATTTCTCTCTATGGGTTTTCCGGTTCAAAAAGAAAGAAGACAATATCTTCGCTAGGCAATGGATTCACTTCCTCTCTTCAGCTATCTCCTAAAGCTGATGTTGTAACCGAACGGATGTTGTAATTCTCGATTCCTCTTTTGAGTGGTAATATATTCAGGTGGGGAAGCTCTCCCCCCCGGTGACCGTTCAAAAAAATAAAAATAAAATGATCCTATGAGCCACATGAATAAAAGATATTATGATATGAGCATAGGAGTGTTCTAAAGAACATAGAGAAGCTCCCCATGATTTGTGCATTATGTAGTTTTGTATTTGGATACAACATGCACAAAATACGAATATCGCTCCCCAAAATCAACAGAAACTCACAACAATTGCAAGTGAGCATTGATAAGAAACAAAGTATAGCACTTGCAACACGCACATGGTTGAGCAACACGTAAAAGAGGCAACTTAAGAATAGGCTCAACCAAAAAGTTGTGTGTGAGCCATGGCAAGGCACTTGAGAAAACTAATATAAGGATGAGCGTTAAGCATCAACATAGTTTTGAATGGATGAGATACAAGATGCAAGACATGTACCCCATAAATTGTGTATATCTCACAATTTGAGTGGAATGATATACACGTATCCAATGATAAATAGTTGAAGGTAGACAAACTATTTGAGAATCCAAAGGTTGCAAAAAGGATGATATGGCACAAAGTCATACCAAGGAGTGAAGCAAGCAATCAAAAGATGCCAATTGGAACAAGCCAACATCTGGCCATCGGTGGCTCTGACTATCTCTTGGAAACAATGGGACTCGAGAAACGCTCTCATGTTCAGGAACGAGGATCACTCCCACAGAACCACGATACGAAAAATTGTTGCAGATTTATCTCTATGGGTTTTCCGGTTCAAAAAGAAAGAAGACAATATCTTCGCTAGGCAATGGCTTCACTTCCTCTCTTCAGCTGTCCCCTAAAGCTGACGTTGTAACCGAACGGATGTTGTAATTTCTGACTCCTCTTTTGAGTGGTAATATATTCAGGTGGGGAAGCTCTCCCCCCGGTGACCGTTCAAAAAAATAAAAATAAAATGATCCTGTGAGCCACATGAATAAAAGATATTCTGATATAAGCATAGGAGTGTTCTAAAGAACATAGAGAAGCTCCCCATGATTTGTGCATTATTTAGTTTTGTATTTGGATACAACATGCACAAAATAGGATCATCACTCCCCAAAATCAACAGAAACTCACAACAAGTGCAAGTGAGCATAGATAAGAAATAAAGTATAGCACTTGCAACACGCACATGGTTGAGCAACACGTAAAAGAGGCAACTTAAGAATAGGCACAACCAAAAAGTTGTGTGTGAGCCATGGCAAGGCACTTGAGAAAACTAATATAAGGATGAGCATTAAGCATCAGCATAGTCTTGTATGGATGAGATACAAGATGCAAAACATGTCCCCCATAAATTGTGTATATCTCAAAATTTGAGTGGAATAATATACACATATCCAATGATAAATGGTTGAAGGTAGACAAACTATTTGAGAATCCAAAGACTGCAAAAAGGATGATATGGCACAAAGGCATACCAAGGAGTGAAGCAAGCAATCGAAAGATGCCAATTGGAACAAGCCAACATCTAGCCATCGGTGGCTCTGACTATCTCTTGGAAACTATGGGACTCGAGAAATGCTCTCGTGTTCAGGAACGAGGATCACTCCCATAGAACCACGATACGAAATATTGTTGCAGATTTATCTCTATGGGTTTTTCGGTTCAAAAAGAAAGAAGACAATATCTTCGCTAGGCAATGGCTTCACTTCCTCTCTTCAGCTGTCCCCTAAAGCCGACGTTGTAACCGAACGGGTGTTGTAATTCTCGACTCCTCTTTTGAGTGGTAATATATTCAGGTGGGGAAGCTCTCCCCCGGTGACCGTTCAAAAAATAAAAATAAAATGATCCTATGAGCCACATGAATAAAAGATATTATGATATGAGCATAGGAGTGTTCTAAAGAACATAGAGAAGCTCCCCATGATTTGTGCATTATTTAGTTTTGTATTTGGATACAACATGCACAAAATAGGAATATCACTCCCCAAAATCAACAGAAACTCACAGCAAGTGCAAGTGAGCATTGATAAGAAACAAAGTATAGCACTTGCAACACGCGCATGGTTGAGCAACACGTAAAAGAGGCAACTTAAGAATAGGCTCAACCAAAAAGTTGTGTGTGAGCCATGGCAAGGCACTTGAGAAAACTAATATAAGGATGAGCATTGAGCATCAACATAGTCTTGTATGGATGAGATACAAGATGCAAAACATGTCCCCCATAAATTGTGTATATCTCAAAATTTGAGTGGAATAATATACACATATCCAATGATAAATAGTTGAAGGTAGACAAACTATTTGAGAATCCAAAGATTGCAAAAAGGATGATATGGCACAAAGGCATACCAAGGAGTGAAGCAAGCAATTAAAAGATGCCAATTGGAACAAGCCAACATCTGGCCATCGGTGGCTCTGACTATCTCTTGGAAACTATGGGACTCAAGAAACGCTCTCGTGTTCAGGAACGAGGATCACTCCCACAGAACCACGATACGAAATATTGTTGCAGATTTATTTCTATGGGTTTTCCGGTTCAAAAAGAGATAAGACAATATCTTCGCTAGGCAATGGCTTCACTTCCTCTCTTCAGCTGTCCCCTAAAGCTGACGTTGTAACCGAACGGATGTTGTAATTCTCGACTCCTGTTTTGAATGGTAATATATTCAGGTGGGGAAGCTCTCCCCCCGGTGACCGTTCAAAAAAATTAAAATAAAATGATCCTGTGAGCCACATGAATAAAAGATATTATGATATAAGCATAGGAGTGTTCTAAAGAACATAGAGAAGCTCCCCATGATTTGTGCGTTATTTAGTTTTGTATTTGGATACAATATGCACAAAATAGGATCATCACTCCCCAAAATCAACAGAAACTCACAACAAGTGCAAGTGAGCATAGATAAGAAACAAAGTATAGCACTTGCAACACGCACATGGTTGAGCAACACGTAAAAGAGGCAACTTAAGAATAGGCTCAACCAAAAAGTTGTGTGTGAGCCACGGCAAGGCACTTGAGAAAACTAATATAAGGATGAGCATTAAGCATCAACATAGTCTTGAATGGATGAGATACAAGATGCAAGACATGTCCCCCATAAATTGTGTATATCTCAAAATTTGAGTGGAATGATATACACATATCCAATGATAAATAGTTGAAGGTAGACAAACTATTTGAGAATCCAAAGATTGCAAAAAGGATGATATGGCACAAAGGCATACCAAGGAGTGAAACAAGCAATCAAAAGATGCCAATTGGAACAAGCCAACATCTGGTCATCGGTGGCTCTGACTATCTCTTGGAAACTATGGGACTCGAGAAACGCTCTCGTGTTCAGGAACGAGGATCACTCCCACAGAACCACGATACGAAATATTGTTGCAGATTTCTCTCTATGGGTTTTCCAGTTCAAAAAGAAAGAAGACAATATCTTCGCTAGGCAATGTCTTCACTTCCTCTCTTCAGCTGTCCCCTAAAGCTGATGTTGTAACCGAACGGATGTTGTAATTCTCGACTCCTCTTTTGAGAGGTAATATATTCAGGTGGGGAAGCTCTCCCACCGGTGACCGTTCAAAAAAATAAAAATAAAATGATCCTATGAGCCACATGAATAAAAGATATTATGATATGAGCATAGGAGTGTTCTAAAGAACATAGAGAAGCTGCCCATGATTTGTGCATTTTTTAGTTTTGTATTTGGATACAACATGCACAAAATAGGATCATCACTCCCCAAAATCAACAGAAACTCACAACAAGTGCAAGTGAGCATAGATAAGAAACAAAGTATAGCACTTGCAACACGCACATGGTTGAGCAACACGTAAAAGAGGCAACTTAAGAATAGGCACAACCAAAAAGTTGTGTGTGAGCCATGGCAAGGAACTTGAGAAAACTAATATAAGGATGAGCATTAAGCATCAACATAGTCTTGTACGGATGAGATACAAGATGCAAAACAGGTCCCCCATAAATTGTGTATATCTCAATATTTGAGTGGCATAATATACACATATCCAATGATAAATAGTTGAAGGTAGACAAACTATTTGAGAATCCAAAGACTACAAAAAGGATGATATGGCACAAAGGCATACCAAGGAGTGAAGCAAGCAATCAAAAGATGCCAATTGGAACAAGCCAACATCTGGCCATCGGTGGCTCTGACTATCTCTTGGAAACTATGGGACTCGAGAAATGCTCTCGTGTTCAGGAACGAGGATCACTCCCACAGAACCACGATACGAAATATTGTTGCAGATTTCTCTCTATGGGTTTTCCGGTTCAAAAAGAAAGAAGGCAATATCTTTGCTAAGCAATGGCTTCACTTCCTCTCTTCATCTGTCCCCTAAAGCTGACGTTGTAACCCAACGGATGTTGTAATTCTCGACTCCTCTTTTGAGTGGTACTATTTTCAGGTGGGGAAGCTCTCCCACCCGGTGACTGTTCAAAAAAATAAAAATAAAATGATCCTGTGAGACACATTAATAAAAGATATTATGATATAAGCATAGGAGTGTTCTAAAGAACATAGAGAAGCTCCCCATGATTTGTGCGTTATTTAGTTTTGTATTTGGATACAACGTGCACAAAATAAGATCATCACTCCCCAAAATCAATAGAAACTCACAACAAGTGCAAGTGAGCATAGATAAGAAACAAAGTATAGCACTTGCAACACGCACATGGTTGAGCAACACGTAAAAGAGGCAACTTAAGAATAGGCTCAACCAAAAAGTTGTGTGTGAACCATGGCAAGGACTTGAGAAAACTAATATAAGGATGAGCATTAATCATCAACATAGTCTTGAATGGATGAGATACAAGATGCAAGACATGTCCCCCATAAATTGTGTATATCTCAAAATTTGAGTGGAATGATATACACATATCCAATGATAAATAGTTGATGGTAGACAAACTATTTGAGAATCCAAAGATTGCAAAAAGGATGATATGGCACAAAGGCATACCAAGGAGTGAAGCAAGCAATCAAAAGATGCCAATTGGAACAAGCCAACATCTGGCCATCGGTGGCTCTGACTATCTCTTGGAAACTATGGGACTCGAGAAACGCTCTCGAGTTCAGGAACGAGGATCACTCCCACAGAACCACGATACGAAATATTGTTGCAGATTTCTCTCTATGGGTTTTCCGGTTCAAAAAGAAAGAAGACAATATCTTCGCTAGGCAATGTCTTCACTTCCTCTCTTCAGCTGTCCCCTAAAGCTGACGTTGTAACCGAACGGATGTTTTAATTCTCGACTCCTCTTTTGAGTGGTAATATATTCAAGTGGGGAAGCTCTCCCCCCGGTGACCATTCAAAAAAATAAAAATAAAATGATCCTATGAGCCACATGAATAAAAGATATTATGATATGAGCATAGGAGTGTTCTAAAGAACATAGATTAGCTCCCCATGATTTGTGCATTATTTGGTTTTGTATTTGGATACAACGTGCACAAAATAGGATCATCACTCCCCAAAATCAACAGAAACTCACAACAAGTGCAAGTGAGCATAGATAAGAAACAAAGTATATCACTTGCAACACGCACATGGTTGAGCAACACATAAAAGAGACAACTTAAGAATAGGCTCAACCAAAAAGTTGTGTGTGAGCCATGGCAAGGCACTTGAGAAAACTAATATAAGGATGAGCATTAAGCATCAACATAGTCTTGCATGGATGAGATACAAGATGCAAAACATGTCCCCCATAAATTGTGTATATCTCAAAATTTGAGTGGAATAATATACACATATCCAATGATAAATAGTTGAAGGTAGATAAACTATTTGAGAATCCAAAGATTGCAAAAAGGATGATATGGCACAAAGGCATACCAAGGAGTGAAGCAAGCAATCAAAAGATGCCAATTGGAACAAGCCAACATCTGGCCATCGGTGGCTCTGACTATCTCTTGGAAACTATGGGACTCGAGAAACACTCTCGTGTTCAGGAACGAGGATCACTCCCACAGAACCACGATACGAAATATTGTTACAGATTTATCTCTATGGGTTTTCCGGTTCAAAAAGAAAGAAGACAATATCTTTGCTAGGCTATGGCTTCACTTCCTCTCTTCAGCTGTCCCCTAAAGCTGACTTTGTAACCGAACGAATGTTGTAATTCTCGACTCCTCTTTTGAGTGCTAATATATTCAGGTGGGGAAGTTCTCCCCCCCCCCCCAAGTGACTGTTCAAAAAAATAAAAGTAAAATGATCCTGTGAGCCACATGAATAAAAGATATTATGATATAAGCATAGGAGTGTTCTAAAGAACATAGAGAAGCTCCCCATGATTTGTGCATTATTTAGTTTTGTATTTGGATACAACGTGCACAAAATAGGATCATCACTCCCTAAAATCAACAGAAACTCGCAACAAGTGCAAGTCAGCATAGATAAGAAACAAAGTATAGCACTTGCAACACGCACATGGTTGAGCAACACGTAAAAGAGGCAACTTAAGAATAGGCTCAACGAAAAAGTTGTGTGTTAGCCATGGCAAGGCACTTGAGAAAACTAATATAAGGATGAGCATGAAGCATCAACATAGTCTTGAATGGATGAGATACAAGATGCAAGACATGCCCCCCCCCCCCACACACACACAACAAGCAAATGGGTTCACAAGCTCCACTAATACAAAAACTAAAAGCCAAAGCTTGTGACAACCTAGGTGAAGATAGAAAATGATAGCTTTGTCAAGAGGAGGGATACCAATCGAAATGGCAAAAGCCTCGTCAAAACTAGCATGAGGAAAAAAATATTCACCACAAAAGAGTGCAACGAGATAAGACTCGCACTCAAGGCAAAAGCTTTCACACATCCACTAAAAAATAACCCAGGAAAGAAAAGGTGGACGTGAAAGAAAAAGGATATCAATAAGATATATATAACTTCCCTTAAGTGTATAAGATTCTAGGTAGATGAAAATCACGATGATATCAATCCACAAAGAAGGATGTACGCATGAAATAATTACAAAAGGAAGGAACAAGATATCCACACGGAAGTCATAAAATATACCAATAAGATCTTTGCTTAAAAAGCATAACACGAGGCTAAATTTTATTTCATTTACATTTATGAACTCCAAACACACGAACATTACATACATCACAACTAGCAATAGGAGATCATTGTCGGGATGATTTGGGAAGGGAAACAAGTATCACAAGAACGAATCAAGATCTTTGCCTGATGACGAGGGTGAACCTAGGGCGGCCCAGTGCGCGAGGCCACATGCCACAGTCTTGTAGTTTCTGTCTTTTTGTTTTCGTCTTTTGCATTTTTTTAGTTTTGTTTATATTGCTGAATTTTTTTAAGTGTGTGTGTGTGTGTGTATATATATATGGTAACGCTATTCTAAGCGTGAGTGTAGAATAGCTTATTCTACACCCCTAATAGCGCTATATACAAAATATAGTAAAACAATGTACAAAATGTAGTAATTTTGAAAATATTTTTTCTACTATCCAAGTTTGTAATTTACTAGATTTTTAGCAAAATTATTATATTTTATATATTGCATTACTACATCTTGTATGTACCGTTACTGGGGTATAGAATAAGCTATTCTACACTCACACTTTGGTCGCGCTATTCGTCACTCCGGATGAGGAATAAACTGCAAAATTTCTTGTCTTATGACCTATATTTTTATTTTCTTATGTCAAATTTTACGTAGTGAGTCAATAGGAATGTAACTATTTGAATTCCAAACGTAATTTAATTATGAAATGGTCGTAAGATTATTTGAAAAAACTGGTAATTGTGTATAGAAAAAATGTTTCTCACATATATGGTTCAAGATATCTTTCGATATTCTGACAAATCAGTCGATTTATCGCTTAACGATGTCTAACTGATAAGATAAATCGACAAATAATTTAGCCGATATGCCGACAAACTGACCGATTTACCCCTTACCATGGGTCGACCGGTAAGTCCCCGATAAGCGATATCCCCAACATTATTGTATACAAAAAACATATAAAATGTACATGAAAAAGGTTGATCATGTATTTTGGAAATGTAAATCAATCATTTCAAAAATGTTAATCAAGTATTTGAAAAATGTTAAATCTATATATAATTCGTTTCTCATGTATACAAAATAGTTTTACACAAAATATACAATGTGTATGAAAAAAATGTTGATCATGCATTTAAAAAGGTTAATCAAGAAATTAAATGATGGTAATCTGTGTAAAAAAATGTTTGTTATGTATACCAAAAATGTTTGCAAAGAATACAAAATGTGTTTGACAAAATGTTGATCATGTATTTCAAAAATATGAAACATCTATAAAAAAAGTACATTTAATAAAACCAGACACCAAAAACATTTCTTTCAATTTTTTTACAGATTTTACAAAATCACTGTATGCCCCTCGTAGTCGCTTTTCCCACTGAACGCACATCACCGGAATTACTGAAATAAATTCAGGATAAATGCGAGCATGAAGAAATGAACCCTGATGGGCTAGGATACCACTGTCCACCTAACCATCCAACCACACGTTCGCTCGCTCTTTTCTTCAGCTTTTATGTGTTGGTTTTCTTTTTTCTTTCTCGGCTTCTTCATTTTCTTTGCCTTTTTTTGTTTGTTGGTTTTTTTTCTTTTTTCCTATTTTTCTTTGGTTTTTTTTTCTTCATTTCTATTTGTTTCTTTATCGGCTTTCACTTTTTTCAAAATACACGATTGTTTCGTCTTTCACGCTAATTTTTCTATTTTTGTTTATTATTTCCATAGATACTAAATACTTAAATTTATACATATTGCAAAAAAAAGTTTACATAAATATATTTAAAAATATTAATGAACCATTTAAAAATGGTAAATGTGTATAGGAAAAATGTTTCTCCTGTATACCAAAAAAGTATAAAATGTAAATGAAATTTTTTGAACATGTATTTCGGAAATTAAAATCAAGCATTTTCAAAAATGTAATCAAGCATTTGAAAAATGTTAAATCTGTATATAATTCATTTCTCATGTATACAAAATATGTTTAAAAAAATACACAATGTGTATGAAAAAATGTTGATCATGTATTTAAAAAGGTTAATCAAGTATTTGAATTATACTAAATCTGTATAAAAAAGGTTTGTCAAGTATACCAAAAATGTATACAAAAAATACAAAATGTGTTTGACAAAATGTTGCTCCTGTAATGAAAAAATACGAAACATTTATAGAAAAATGTTCCTAGTGTATAAAAGAATGTACATTTAATAAAATTAGACATAAAAACAATTGTTTTCAAAATCTTTATTTTTTCATTAAATAGAGATTCTGTGTAGTCACCGTAGGCGCATTGTAGTCGACGGGAACGTCTTCTCCCACTAAATGTGCATCACCGGAATTCATGAAATAAATCCAGAATAAAGGCAAGCACGTGGACCTGGTGGGCTGGTGATACCATTATCCAAATAACCATCCAACCACACATTGGTTCGCTCTTTTCTTCAGCTTTATATGTTGGTTTTCTTTTTTATTTCTCGACTTCTTCGTTTTCTTTGCCTTTCTTTTTTTATTTGTTAGTTAGCATTGTTTTTCTTTTCTTATTTTCTTATTTTTCTTTGGTTTTTTGTTTCTTTCCTTTTGTTCATTTGTTTTCTTCGTTTCTTTTTTTGTTTCTTTATCGACTTTCACTATTTTCAAAATGCACGATTGTTTCGTCTTTCACACTATATTTTTCTAGTTGTTTTATATTTCCATATATACTAAATAGTAAATAATTACATTTATATATATTGCAAATATATACTTTACATAAATATTTTTAAAAATGTTAATCAACCATTTGAAAAATGGTAAGTGTGTATAGAAAAAATGTTTCTCATGTATACGAAAAAAGTATAAAATGTATATGAAAAATGTTATCATGTATTTAGGAAATTTAAATCAAGTATTTTCGAAAATTTAATCAAGTATTTGAAAAAAATTTAAATCTGTATATAATTTGTTACTCATGTATACAAAATATCTTTACAAAAAATACACAATGTGGATGAAAAAAATGTTGATCATATATTTACAAAGGTTAATCAAGCATTTGAATAATGTTAAATCTGTGTAAAAAAATGTTTGTCATGTATACCCAAAATTATACAAAAAATACAAAATGTGTTTGACAAAATGTTGATCATGTATTTGAAAAATATGAAACTTGTAGAGAAAACGTTTCTACTTTATATAAAATGTACATATAGTAAAAGCCGAAATCACAATTGTTTTTCAAAAATCTTTGTTTAAAAAAAATTACAAACTGTATGAAGTCACCGTAGGCACCTCGTAGTCGACGAAAATATCCTCTCCCACTGAACGTGCATCGTTGGAAAATTCAGAAATAAATGCAGGATAAATGCAAGAACCAGGACTTGACCCTGGTGGGCTGAGGATACACAGTCCACCTAATCATCCAACCACATGTTGTTCGCTCTTTTCTTCAGCTTTATATGTTGGTTTCTTCGTTCTTTCTTGACTTCTTCGTTCTCTTTGCCTTTTTTATTCGTTAGTTTTCATTGGGTTTTTATTTATTTGTTATTTTTCTTTTTTCTTGTTTCTTTCCTTTTGTTCATCTGTTTTCTTCATTTTCCTTTGTTTTTGTATTGGCCTTCACTATTTTCAAAATACACAAGTGTTTCGTCTTTCACGCTATTTTTTCTACTTTTTTATATTACCATATATTATAAATACTTAATTTATATATAATGCGAAAACATTCTACATTAATATATATTAAAATGTTAATCAAGCATTAAAATGGTAAATGTGTATAGAAAAATGTTTCTCATGTATAGGAAAAAAGTATGAAATGTATCTGAAAAAAGTTGATCATGTCTTTAGGAAATGTATTAAGCATTTTCAAAAAAATAATCAAGTATTTGAAAAATCTTAAATATGTATATATCCTTCATCATGTATACAAAATATTTTCCAAAAAATACATAATCTGTAGGAAAAAATGTTGATTTTGTATTTAAAAAGGTTAATCAGGCATTTCAATAATGGTAAATCTTTGTAAAAAATGTGTGTCATGTATACCGAAAATGTATAAAAAATATGCAAAATGTGTTTGACAAAATATTAATCATGTATTTAAAAGATATGAAACATGTATAGAGAAATGTTCCTAGTGTGTAAAAAAATTATATTTAATAAGAGCATACATCAAACACTGTATTTGAAATATGTATTTTTTGAAAAAATAAACATGTATATAAAAATATACATTGTGTGCGTAAAAAATCTTATTCCCATTATAAAAGTTTTATCGTGTATTTGAATATTTTGACCATGTATTTTGGAAGTTTTAAAAACTTGTATTTAAGAAGAAAAAATACATAATGTATTTGGAAAACAGTAAAAACCGAGAAAAAGATAACAGAAAACCATGAACAACAAAAAGAAAGAATAAAAACCGAAGGGAAAAACAAAATAAGAAAGTAAAGATAAAACTAGTGAAAACCGTAAATACTTAAATCCGCAATTTCATAATTTCGTCTTTCATGCTATTTTTTTCTACTTTTGTTTACATTTTGATATATTCTAAATACTTGAATTTATATATGTTGCAAAAAAACACTTTACATTAATATATTTCAAAATGTTAATCAAGCATTTGAAAAATGGTAAATGTGTATAGAAAAAATGTTTCTCATGTATACGAAAAAAGTATAAAATGTATATGACAAAAGTTGATCATGTACTTAGGAAATGTAACAAGCATTTTCAAAAAAAATCAAGTATTTGAAAAATGTTAAATCTGTAAATAATTTGTTTCTCATGTATACAAAATGTTTTTACAAAAAATATACAATGTGTATGAAAAAAATGTTGATCATGTATTTCGAAAGGTTAATCAAGCATTTCAATAATGTTAAATCTGTGTAAAAAAATGTTTGTCATGATTACCAAAAATGTATGCAAAAAACACAAAATGTGTTTGACAAAATATTGATCATGTATTTGAAAAATATAAAACATGTAGCGTCGTAGTGCTTAGGCGAAGCCCTGCACGGATCACATCGCCATCACCGTCACCACGCCGTCGTGCTGACGGAACTCTCCCTCGACCATCTGCTGGATCAAGAGTTCGAGGGACGTCATCGAGCTGAACATGTGTTGAACTCGGAGGTGACGTACGTTCGGTAGTAAGATCAGTTGGATCGAAGACGTTCAAATACATCAACCGTGTTAATATAACGCTTCCGCTTTCGGTCTACGAGGGTACGTGGACATACTCTCCCCCTCTTGTTACTATGCATCTCCTAGATAGATCTTGCGTGATCGTAGGGAATTTTTTGAAATTGCATGCTACGTTCCCCAATACTTGTAGATGATATGCACGAGTAGAACACAAAGAGTTGTGGGCGATAATAGTCATACTGCTTACCACCAACGTCTTACTTTGATTCTGCGGTATTGTTGGATGAAGCGGCCCGAACCAACATTACATGACCATGTTCATGAGACCGGTTCTACCAACGTGCTTTGCACACAGGTGGCTGGCGGGTGTCTGTTTCTCGAACTTTAGTTGAATCGAGTTTCACTACCCCCGGTCCTGGTTGAAGGTTAATACATCACACTTGACGAAAAATCGTTGTGGTTTTGATGCGTAGGTAAGAACGTTTCTTGCTAGAAGCCCGTAGCAGCCACGTAAAAACTTGCAACAACAAAGTAGAGGACGTCTAATTTGTTTTTGCAGGGCATGTTGTGATGTGATATGGTCAAGTCGTGATGAGATATAAATTGTTGTATGATATGATCATGTTTTGTAAAAGTTATCGGCAACTGGCAGGAGCCTTATGGTTGTCGCTTTATTGTACGAAAAGCAATCGCCATGTAATTGCTTTACTTTATCACTAAGCGGTAGCGATAGTCATAGAAGCAATAGTTGGCGAGACGACAACGACGCTACGATGAAGAACAAGGTGTCAAGCCGGTGACGATAGAGATCATGACGGTGCTTTGGAGATGGAGATCAAAAGCACAAGATGATGATGGCCATATCATGTCACATATTTTGATTGCATGTGATGTTTATCTTTTATGCATCTTATTTTGCTTAGAATGGAAGTAGCATTATAAGATGATCCATCATTAAGTTTCAAGGTACAAGTGTTCTCCCTGAGTATGCTCCGTTGCTACAGTTCATCGTGCCGAGATACCACGTGATGATCGGGTGTGATAAGCTCTACGTTCACATACAACGGGTGCAAGCTAGTTTTGCACGTGCAGAATACTCGGGTTACACTTGACGAGCCTAGCATATGCAAATATGGCCTGGAACACTGAGATCGAAAGATCGAACTTGAATCATATAGTAGATATGATCAACATAGAGATGTTCACCATTGAAAGCTACTCCATCTCATGTGATGACCGGACATGGTTTAGTTGATATGGATCACGTAATCATTTAGATGACTAGAGGGATGTCTATCTAAGTGGGAGTTCTTAAGTAATATGATTAACTGAACTTTAATTTATCATGAACTTAGTCCTGATAGTTTTTGCATATCTATGTTGTTGTAGATCAATGGCCCGTGCTACCATTCCCTTGAATTTTAATGTGTTCCTAGAAAAAGCTAAGTTGAAAGATGATAGTAGCAACTACACGGACTGGGACCTTAACTTGAGGATTATCCTCATTGCTGCAAAGAAGAATTACATCCTGGAAGCACCGCTAGGTGCAAGACCCGCTGCAGGAGCAACTCCAGACGTTATGAAAGTCTGGCAGAGCAAAGTTGATGACTACTCGATAGTTCAATGTGCCATGCTTTACGGCTTAGAATCGGGACTTCAAAGATATTTTGAACGTCATGGAGCATATGAGATGTTTCAGGAGTTGAAGTTAATATTTCAAGTAAATGACCGAGTTGAGAGAAATGAAGTCTCCAACAAGTTCTACAGCTGCAAAATGGAGGGGAATAGTTCTGTCAGTGAACACATACTCAGAATGTCTGGGTACCATAACTACTTGACTCAGCTGGGAGTTAATCTTCCTGATGATAGTGTCATTGATAGAGTTATTCAATCACTGCCACCAAGCTATACAGGCTTCGTGATGAACTATAACATGCAAGGGATGGAAAAGACAATTCCCGAGCTCTTCGCGATGCTAAAGGCTGCGGAGGTAGAAATCAAGAAGGAGCATCAACTGTTGATGGTTAACAAGACCACTAGTTTCAAGAAAAAGGGCAATGGGAAGAAGGGGAACTTCAAGAAGAATAGCAAGCAAGTTGCTTCTCAAGGGAAGAAGCCCAAGTCTAGACCTAAGCCTGAAACTCAGTGCTTCTACTGCAAAGGGACTGGTCACTGGAAGCGGAACTGCCCCAAGTATTTGGCGGATAAGAAGGATGGCAAAGTGAAAGGTATATTTGATATACATGTTATCGATGTGTACCTTACTAATGCTCGTAGTAGCGCCTGGGTATTTGATACTAGTTCTGTTGCTCATATTTGCAACTCGAAACAGGGGCTACGAATTAAACGAAGATTGGCTAAGCACGAGGTGACGATGCGCGTCGAAAATGGTTCCAAGGTTGATGTGATCGCTATTGGCACGCTACCTCTACATCTACCGTCGGGATTAGTTTCAGACCTAAATAATTTTTATTGAAGGAAATATGCCCTAGAGGCAATAATAAAGTTGTTATTTATATTTTGTTATATCATGATAAATGTTTATTATTCATGCTAGAATTGTATTAACCGGAAACTTAGTACATGTGTGAATACATAGACAAACAGAGTGTCCCTAGTATGCCTCTACTTGACTAGCTTGTTAATCAAAGATGGTTAATTTTCCTAACCATAGACATGTGTTGTCATTTGATGAACGGGATCACATAATTAGAGAATGATGTGATGGACAAGACCCATTCGTTAGCTTAGCATTATGATCGTTTAGTTTTGTTGCTATTGCTTTCTTCATGACTTATACATATTCCTCTAACTATGAGATTATGCAACTCCCAAATACTGGAGGAACACTTTGTGTGCTATCAAACGTCACAACGTAACTGGGTGATTATAAAGATGATTTACAGGTCTCTCCGATGGTGTTTGTTGAGTTGGCACATATCGGGATTAGGATTTGTCACTCCGTGTATCGGAGAGGTATCTCTGGGCCCCCTCGGTAATGCACATCATTATAAGCCTTGCAAGCAATATAACTAATGAGTTAGTTACAGGTTGATGCATTACGGAACGAGTAAAGAGACTTGCCGGTAACGATATTGAACTAGGTATGATGATACCGACGATCGAATCTCGGGAAAGTAACATACCGATGACAAAGGGAATGACATATGTTGTTATGCGGTTTGACTGATAAAGATCTTCGTAGAATATGTAGGAGCCAATATGAGCATCCAGGTTCCGCTATTGGTTATTGACCGGAGATATGTCTCGGTCATGTCTACATAGTTCTCGAACCCGTAGGGTCCGCATGCTTAACGTTCGATGACGATTTGTATTATGAGTTATGTGATTTGATGACCGAATTAGTTTGTTCAGAGTCCCAGATGAGATCACGGACATGACGAGGAGTCTCGAAATGGTCGAGAGGTAAAGATTGATATATTGGAAGGTTATATTCGGACACCGGAATGGTTCCGAAGTGATTCGGATATTTTCCGGAGTACCGGGAGGTTACCGGAACCCCCCGGGGAAGTATTGGGCCTTAGTGGGCTTTAGTGGAGAGAGGTAAGAAGGTCCACGATGTGGCGCACGCCTCCCCCCTACCCAAACCGAATTGGACAAGGGGTGGGGGCGCGACCCCCTCCTTCCTTCTCCTTCTCCCCTCCTTCCTTTCCCTCCGGTGGAAGAAAGGAAAGGGGGGGGGGGCGGGGGGGCGCCCCTCCTAGCCGGCCTCCTCTCTCCCTCCCTCCTTTATATACGTGGCCAGGGGGCACCCCAATAGCACAACAGACAATCTCTTAGCCGTGTGTGGTGCCCCCTCCACCATTCAACACCTCGGTCATATCGTCGTAGTGCTCAGGTGAAGCCATGTGCTGGTAACTTCATCATCTCCATCGCCACGCCGTCATGCTGACGGAACTCTCCCTCATCCTCAACTGAATCAAGAGCTCGAGGGACATTATCGTGTTCAATGTGTGCCGAGCACGGAGGTGCCGTACGTTCGGTACTTGATCGTTTGGATCGCGAAGACGTTCGACTACATCAACCGCATTAACCTAACACTTCCGCTTTCGGTCTATGAGGGTACATGGACACACTCTCCCTCTCTCGCTGCTATGCATCTCCTAGTTAGATCTTGCGTGATCATAGTATTTTTTTTTGAATTACTACGTTCCCCAATAGTGATATCAAAGCCAGGTCTATGCGTAGATGTTATATGCACGAGTAGAACACAAAGAGTTGTGGGCGATAATTGAAGGAAATATGCCCTAGAGACAATAATAAAGTTGTTATTTATATTTCCTTACATCATGATAAATTTTTATTATTCATGCTAGAATTGTATTAACCGGAAACTTAGTACATGTGTGGATACATAGACAAAAAGAGTGTCCCTAGTATGCCTCTTCTAGACTAGCTCGTTCATCAAAGATGGTTAAGTTTCCTAACCATAGACATGTGTTGTCATTTGATGAACGAGATCACATCATTAGAGAATGATGTGATGGACAAGACCCATCCGTTAGCTTAGCATATATGATCGTTCAGTTTTACTGCTATTGCTTTCTTCATGACTTATACATGTTCCTCTGACTATGGGATTATGCAACTCCCGAATACCGAGGAACACCTTGTGTGCTATCAAACGTCACAACGTAACTGGGTGATTATAAAGATGCTCTACAGGTGTCTGTGATGGTGTTTGTTGAGTCGGCATAGATCGATATTAGGATTTTGTCACTCCGTGTTTCAGAGAGGTATCTCTGGGCCCTCTCGGTAATGCTCATCACTACAAGCCTTGCAAGCAATGTGACTAATGAGTTAGTTACGGGATGATGCATTACGGAACGAGTAAAGAGACTTTCCGGTAACGACATTGAACTAGGTAAGATGATACCGACGATCGAATCTCGGGCAAGTAACATACCGATGACAAAGGGAACAATGTATGTTGTTATGCAGTTTGACCGATAAAGATCTTCGTAGAATAGGAGCCAATATGAGCATCCAGGTTCCGCTATTGGTTATTGACCGGAGATGTGTCTGGGTCATGTCTACATAGTCCTCGAACCCGTAGGGTCCGCATGCTTAACGTTCAATGACAATTTGTATTATGAGTTATGTGATTTGATGACCGAAGATTGTTCGGAGTCCTGGATGAGATCACGGACATTGAGACAGAAATATCGATATATTGGACGATGTTATTCAGACACCGGATGAGTTCCGAGAGGTACCGGATAATTATCAGACTGCTGGAGGGTTATCGGACCCCCAGGGGGAACTAATGGGCCTTGATGGGCCTTAGTGGGAAGAGAGAAAGGGCCACCAGGGGCTGTCCGCGTGCCCCTAGATCCGAATTGGACTAGGGGAAGGGGGCGGCGCCCCCCTTTCCTTCCGTTCCCCCTCTTCCTTCCTTCTTCCCCCTTTCCTCTAGCTGGAATCCTACTAGGACTTGGAGTCCTAGTAGGACTCCCTCCTCCTGGCGCGCCCTACAGGGCCAGCCGGCCTCCCCTCCCCTCCTTTATATACGGGGGCAGGGGGCACCATAGAACACACAAGTTTCTCTTAACCATGTGCGGTGCCCCCCCTCCACAGTTACACACCCTCGGTCATATCATCGTAGTGCTTAGGCAAAGCCCTGCGCCTATAACTTTACCATCACCGTCACTGCACCGTCATGCTGACGGAACTCTCCCTCGTCCTCAACTGGATCAAGAGATCGAGGGATGCCATCGATCTGAACGTGTGCTGAACACGGAGGTGCCGTACGTTCGGTGCTTGGATCGGTTGGATCACGAAGACGTTCGACTACATCAACCGTGTTACTAAACGCTTCCGCTTTCGGTCTACGAGGGTACATGGACACACTCCCCCCTCTCGTTGCTATGCATCTCCTAGATAGATCTTGCATGATCGTAGGGAAAATTTTGAAATACTGCGTTCCCCAACAGTAGCATCTGAGCCAGGTCTATGCGTAGATGTTATATGCACGAGTAGAACACAAAGAGTTGTGGGCGATAATAGTCATACTGCTTACCAGCAACGTCTTACTTTGATTCGGCAGTATTGTTGGATGAAGCGGCCTAGACCGACATTACATGACTGCGTTCATGAGACTGGTTCTACTGACGTGCTTCGCACACAAGTGGCTAGCGGGTGTCTGTTTCTCCAACTTTAGTTGAATCGAGTTTGACTACGCCCGGTCCTGGTTAAAGGTTAAAACATCACACTTGACGAAAAATCGTTGTGGTTTTGATGCGTAGGTAAGAACGATTCTTGCTAGAAGCCCATAGGAGCCACCTAAAACTTGCAACAACAAAGTAGAGGATGTCTAACTTGTTTTTACAGGACTTGTTGTGATGTGATATGGTCAAGACGTGATGATATATAAATTGTTGTATGAGATGATCATGTTTTGTAAAAGTTATCGGCAACTGGAAGGAGCCATATGGTTGTCACTTTATTGTATGAAATGCAATCGCCATGTAATTGCTTTACTTTATCACTAAGCGGTAGCGATAGTCGTGGCGAGACGACAACGATTCTACGGTGGAGATCAAGGTGTCAAGCCGGTGACGATGGTGATCATGACGGTGCTTTGGAGATGGAGATCAAAGGCACAAGATGATGATGTCATATCACTTATTTTGATTGCATGTGATGTTTATCTTTTATGCATCTTAGTTTTCTTAGTACGACGGTAGCATTATAAGATGATCTCTCACTAAATTTCAAGGTATAAGTGTTCTCCCTGAGTATGCACCGTACCATTGCTACTGTTCGTCGTGCTAAGACACCACGTGATGATCGGGTGTGATAAGCTCCACGTTCACATACAACGGGTGCAAGCCAGTTTTGCACACGCAGAATACTGGGGTTAAACTTGACGAGCCTAGCATATGCAGATATGACCTCGGAACACTGAGACCGAAAGGTCGAGCGTGAATCATATAATAGATATGATCAACATAGTGATGTTCACCATTTAAAACTACTTCATCTCACGTGATGATCGGACATGGTTTAGTTGATATGGATCATGTGATCATTTAGATGACTATAGGGATGTCTATCTAAGTGGGAGTTCTTAAGTAATATGATTAATTGAACTTTAATTTATCATGAACTTAGTACCTGATAGTATTTTGCATGTCTATGTTGTTGTAGATCAATGGCACGTGCTACCGTTCCTTTGAATTTTAATGCGTTCCTAGAGAAAGCTAAGTTGAAAGATGATGGTAGCAACTACACGGACTGGGTCCATAACGTGATGATTATCCTCATTGTTGCACAGAAGAATTACGTCCTGGAAGCACCGCTAGGTGCAAGACCCGATGCAGGAGCAACTACGGACGTTATGAACGTCTGGTAGAGCAAAGCTGATGACTACTCGATAGTTCAGTGTGCCATGTTTTACGGCTTAGAACCGGGACTTCAACGATGTTTTGAATGACATCTTGCATATAAGATGTTCCAAAAGTTGAAGTTAATATTTCAAGCAAATGCCCGGATTGAGAGATATGAAGTCTCCAATAAGTTCTACAGCCGCAAGATGGAGGAGAATAGTTCTGTCAGTGAACATATACTCAGAATGTCTGGGTACCACAACCACTTGACTCAACTGGGAGTTAATGTTCCTGATGATAGTGTCATTCACAGAGTTCTTCAATCACTGCCACCAAGCTACAAATCTTCATGATGAACTATAATATGCAAGGGATGGATAAGAGAATACCCGAGCTCTTCGCGATGCTAAAGGCTGCAGAGGTAGAAATCAAGAAGGATCATCAAGTGTTGATGGTTAACAAAACCACTAGTTTCAAGAAAAAGGGCAAAGGGAAGAAGGGGAACTTGAAGAAGAACGGCAAGCAAGTTGCTACTCAAGTGAAGAAGCCCAAGTCTGGACCTAAGCCTGAGACTAAGAGCTTCTACTGCAAAGGGACTTGTCACTGGAAGCAGAGCTGCCCAAAGTATTTGGTGGATAAGAAGGATTGCAAAGTGAAAGGTATATTTGATATACATGTTATTGATGTGTACATTACTAACACTCGTAGTAGCGCCTGGGTATTTGATACTGGTTCTGTTGCTCATATTTACAACTCAAAATAGGGGCTACGGATTAAACGAAGATTGGCTAAGGACAAGGTGACGATGCGCGTGGGAAATGGTTTCAAAGTCGATGTGATCGCCGTCGGCACGCTACCTCTACATCTACCTTCGGGATTAGTTTTAGACCTGAATAATTTTTATTTGGTGCCAGCGTTAAGCATGAACATTATATCTGGATCTTGTTTGATGCGAGACGGTTATTCATTTAAATCGGAGAATAATGGTTGTTCTATTATATGAGTAATATCTTTTATGGTCATGCACCCTTGATGAGTGGTCTATTTTTTGTTGAATCTCGATAGTAGTGATACACATAATCATAGTATTGAAGCCAAAAGATACAAGTTTAATAATTATAGTGAAACTTATTTGTGGCACTGCCATTTAGGTCATATTGGTGTAAAGCACATGAAGAAACTCCATGCTGATGGACTTTTGGAATCACTTGATGCTTTTGAACCATGCCTCATGGGCAAGATGACTAAGACTCTATTGTCCGGAACAATGGAGCGAGCAACAGACTTGTTGGAAATAATACATACTGATGTATGCGGTCCAATGAGTATTGAGGCTCGCGACATGTATCGTTATTTTCTGACCTTCACAGATGATTTGAGCAGATATGGGTATATCTACTTGATGAAACATAAGCCTGAAACATTTGAAAAGTTCAAAGAATTTCAGAGTGAAGTGGAAAATCATCGTAACAAGAAAATAAAGTTTCTACGATCTGATCGTGGAGGAGAATATTTGAGTTACGAGTTTGGTCTTCATTTGAAACAATGTGGAATAGTTTTGCAACTCACGCCACCTGGAACACCACAGCGTAATGGTGTGTCCGAATGTCGTAATCGTACTTTATTAGATATGGTGCGATCTATGATGTCTCTTACGGATTTACCGCTATCATTTTGCGGTTATGCTTTAGAGACGACTGCATTGACGTTAAATAGGGCACCATCTAAATCCGTTGAGATGACACCATATGAACTGTGGTTTGGCAAGAAACCCAAGTTGTCGTTTCTTAAAGTTTGGGGCTGCGATGCTTATGTGAAAACGCTTCAACCTGATAAGCTCGAACCCAAATCGGAGAAATGTGTCTTCATAGGATACCCAAAGGAGACTATTGGGCACACCTTCTATCACAGATCCGATGGCAAGATATTCGTTCCTAAAAATGGATCCTTTCTAGAGAAGGAGTTTCTCTCAGAAGAAGTGAGTGGGAGGAAAGTAGAACTTGATGAGGTAATTGTACCTTCTCCCGAATTGGAAAGTAGTTCATCACAGAAATTAGTTCCAGTGATTCCTACACCAATTAGCGAGGAAGCTAATGATGATGATCATGAAACTTTTGTTCAAGTTACTACCGAACCTCGTAGGTCAACCAGAGTAAGATCCGCACCAGAGTGGTACGGTAATCCTGTTCTAGAGGTCATGTTACTTGACCATGACGAACCTACGAACTATGAGGAAGCGATGATGAGCCCAGATTCTGCGAAATGGCTTGAGGCCATGAAATCTGAGATGGGATCCATGTATGAGAACAAATTGTGGACTTTGGTTGACTTGCCCGATGATCGGCAAGCAATAGAAAATAAATGGATCTTCAAGAAGAAGACTGACGCTGACGATAATGTTACTGTCTACAAAGCTCGACTTGTTGTGAAAGGTTTTCGACAAGTTCAAGGAGTTGACTACGATGAGACCTTCTCACCCATAGCGATGCTTAAGTCTATCTGAATCATGTTAGCAATTGCCGCATTTTATGATTATGGAATTTGGCAAATGGATGTCAAAACTGCATTCCTTAATGGATATCTTAAATAAGAGTTGTATATGATGCAACCGGAAGGTTTTGTCGATCCAAAAGGTGCTAACAAAGTGTGCAAGCTCCGGCGATCCATTTATGGACTAGTGCAAGCCTCTCGGAGTTGGAGTATACGCTTTGATAGTGTGATCAAAGCATATGGTTTTATACAGACTTTTGGAGAAGCCTGTATTTACAAGAAAGTGAGTGGGAGCTCTGTAGCATTTCTGATATTATATGTGGATGACATATTGTTGATTGGAAATGATACTGAATTTCTGAATAGCATAAAAGGATACTTGAATAAGAATTTTTCAATGAAAGACCTCGGTGAAGCTGCTTATATATTGGGCATCAATATCTATAGAGATAGATCAAGACGCTTAATTGGACTTTCACAGAGCACATACCTTGATAAAGTTTTGAAGAAGTTCAAAATGGATCGGTTAAAGGAAGGGTTCTTGCCTGTGTTACAAGGTGTGAAGTTGAGTCAGACTCAATGCCCAACCACTGCAGAAGATAGAGAGAAAATGAAAGTAATTCCCTATGCCTCAGCCATAGGTTCTATCATGTATGCAATGATGTGTACCAGACCTGATGTGTGCCTTGCTATTAGTTTAGCAGGGAGGTACCAAAGTAATCCAGGAGTGGATGACTGAACAGCGGTCAAGAACATGCTGAAATGCCTGAAAAGGACTAAGGATATGTTTCTCGTTTATGGAGGTGACAAAGAGTTCGTCGTAAACGGTTACGTCGATGCAAGCTTTTACACTGATCCGGATGACTCTAAGTCAAAAATCGGATACATATTTATATTGAATGGTGGAGCTCTCAGTTGGTGTAGTTCCAAGCAGAGCGCCGTGGCAGGGTCTACATGTGAAGCGGAGTACATAGCTGCTTCGGAAGCAGCAAATGAAGGAGTCTGGATGATGGAGTTCATATCCGATCTAGGCGTCATACCTAGTGCATCGGGTCCAATGAAAATCTTTTGTGACAATACTGGAGCAATTGCCTTAGCGAAGGAATCCAGATTTCACAAGAGAACCAAACATATCAGGAGACGCTTTAATTCCATCTGCGATCAGGTCAAGGAGGGAGACATAGAGATTTGCAAGATACATACAGATCTGAATGTTGCAGACCCATTGACTAAGCCTCTCTCACGAGCAAAACATGATCAACACCAAGACTCCATGGGTGTTAGAATCATTACTATGTAATCTAGATTATTGACTCTAGTGCAAGTGGGAGACTGAAGGAAATATGCCCTAGAGGCAATAATAAAGTTGTTATTTATATTTCCTTATATCATGATAATTTTTTATTATTCATGCTAGAATTGTATTAACCGGAAACTTAGTACATGTGTGGATACATAGACAAACAGAGTGTCCCTTGTATGCCTCTTCTAGACTAGCTCGTTAATCAAAGATGGTTAAATTTCCTGACCATGGACATATGTTGTCATTTGATGAACGGGATCACATCATTAGAGAATGAGGTTATGGACAAGACCCATCCGTTAGCTTAGCATAAACGATCGTTTAGTTTTATTGCTATTGCTTTCTTCATGACTTATACATGTTCCTCTAACTATGAGATTATGCAACTCCCGAATACCGGAGGAACACCTTGTGTGCTATCAAATGTCACAACGTAACTGGGTGATTATAAAGATGCTCTACAGGTATCTCTGATGGTGTTTGTTGAGTTGGCATAGGTCGAGATTAGGATTTGTCACTCCGTGTTTCGGAGAGGTATCCCAGGGCCCTCTCGGTAATGCTCATCACTATAAGCCTTGCAAGCAATGTGACTAATGAGTTAGTTGCGGGATGATGCATTACGGAATGAGTAAAGAGACTTGCCGGTAACGATATTGAACTAGGTATGATGATACCAACGATCGAATCTCGGGCAAGTAACATACCGATGAAAAAGGGAACAGCGTATGTTGTTATGTGGTTTGACCGATAAAGATCTTCGTAGAATATGTAGGAGCCAATATGAGCATCCAGGTTCCACTATTGGTTATTGACTAGAGATGTGTCTCGGTCATGTCTACATAGTTCTCGAACCCGTAGGGTCCACACACTTAACGTTCGATGACGATTTGTATTATGAGTTATGTGATTTGATGACCCCAGATTGTTCGAAGTCCCAGATGAGATCACGGACATGACGAAGAGTCTCGAAATGGTCGAGACATAAAGATTGATATATTGGACGATGTTATTCGGACACCGGATGAGTTCCGAGAGGTACCGGATAATTATCGGAGTGCTGGAGGGTTATCGGAACCCCCCGAGGGAACTGATGGCCCTTGATGGGCCTTAGTGGGAAGAGAGGAAGGGCCACCACGGGCTGGCCATGTGCCCCCCTTGGGTCCGAATTGGACTAGGGGAAGGGGGCGGCCCCCCTTTCCTTTCCTTCCTTCCCCCTCTTCCTTCCTTCTTTCCCCTTTCCTTTAGGTGGAATCCTACTAGAACTTGGAGTCCTAGTAGGACTCCCTCCTCCTGGCACGCCCTACAGGGCCGGCCAGCCACCCCCTCCCCTCCTTTATATACGGGGGAAGGGGGCACCCTAGAACACACAAGTTTCTCTTAACCATGTGCGGTGCCCCCTCCATAGTTACACACCTTGGTCATATCATCGTAGTGCTTAGGCGAAGCCCTGCACCGATAACTTCATCATCACCGTCACCATGCCATCATGCTGACGGAACTCTCCCTCGTCCTCAACTGGATCAAGAGATCGAGGTACGTCATCGAGCTGAACGTGTGCTGAATGTGGAGGTGCCATATGTTCGGTGCTAGGATCGGTTGGATCGCGAAGACGTTCGACTACATCAACCGCGTTACTAAACGCTTCCTCTTTCGGTCCACGGGGGTATGTGGAAACACTCTCCCCTCTCGTTGATATGCATCTCCTAGATAGATCTTGCGTGATCGTAGGGATATTTTTGAAATACCGAGTTCCCCAACAATAATAGTCATACTACTTACCACCAACGTCTTACTTAGATTCAGCGGTATTGTTGGATGAAGTGGCCCGGACCGATTTACATGACCGCATTCATGAGACTGGTTCTACCGATATGCTTCGCACACATGTGGCTAGCGGGTGTCTGTTTCTCCAACTTTAGTTGAATCGAGTTTCACTACGGCCGGTTGATACATCTCCGTCGTATCTATAATTTTTGATTGTTCCATGCCAATATTATACAACTTTCATATACTTATGGCAACTTTTTATACTATTTTTGGGACTAACATATTGATCCAGTGCCCAGTGCCAGTTCCTGTTTGTTGCATGTTTTTTGTTTCACAATAAATCCATATCAAATGGAGTCCAAACGGGATAAAAACCGACGGAGATTTTTTTTGGAATATATGTGAATTTTGGGAAGTGAAATCAACGGGAGACAATGCTCGAGGGGCCCACGAGGAAGGGGGCACGCCCCTGACCCTCGTGGACACCCCGTAAGGCGGTTGGTGCCCTTCTTTCGCCGCAAGAAAGCTAATATCCGGATAAAATTTGTGTCCAAATTTTAGCTCAATCGGAGTTACGAATCTCCGGGAATATAAGAAACGGTGAAAGGGCAGAATCTGGAACGCAGAAACAGAGAGACAAATCCAATCTCGGAGGGGCTCTCGCCCCTCCCATGCCATGGAGGCCATGGACCAGAGGGGAAACCCTTCTCCCATCTAGGGAGAAGGTCAAGGAAGAAGAAGAAGAAGGGGGGCTCTCTCCCCCTCTCCCGGTGGTGCCGGAACGCCGCCGGGGCCATCATCATCACTGCAATCTACACCAACAACTTCACCGCCATCATCACCAACTCTTCTCCCTCTATGCAGTGGTGTAACCCCTCTTTTACCCGCTGTAATCTCTACTTAAACATGGTGCTCAATGCTACATATTATTTCCCAATGATGTATGGCTATCCTATGATGTTTGAGTAGATCCGTTTTGTCCTATGGGTTAATTGATGATCGTGATTGGTTTGGGTTGCATTTTTTATTATTGGTGCTGTCCTATGGTGCTCTCTGTGTCGCGCAAGCGTGAGGGATCCCCGCTGTAGGGTTTGCAATATGTTCATGATTTGCTTATGGTGGGTGGCGTGAGTGATAGAAACACATACCCGAGTAAGTAGGTTGTTTGTGTATGGGAATAAAAAGGACTTGATGCCTTATAATGCTATAGTTGGGTTTTACCTTAATGATCTTTAGTAGTTGCGGATGCTTGCTAGAGTTCCAATCATAAGTGCATATGATCTAATAAGAGAAAGTATATTAGCTTACGCCTCTCCCTCAAATAAAATTGCAATAGTGATTACCGGTCTAGTTATCAATTGCCTAGGACAAATAACTTTCTTGTGTGACAACAAGCTCTCTACTACTAATTTAGTTATTTCTTTATCTAAACAGCCCCTATTTTTATTTACACGCTCTTTATTATCTTGCAAACCTATCCAACAACACCTACAAAGTACTTCTAGTTTCATACTTGTTCTAGGTAAAGCGAACGTTAAGCGTGCGTAGAGTTGTATCGATGGTAGATAGAACTTGAGGGAATATTTGTTCTACCTTTAGCTCCTCATTGAGTTCCACACTCTTACTTATCGAAAGAGGCTACAATTGATCCCCTATACTTGTGGGTTATCAAGACCTTTTTCTGGTGCCGTTGCCGGGGAGTTATAGCGTGGGGTGAATATTCTCGTGTGTGCTTGTTTGCTTTATCACTAAGTAATTTTTATTTGTTGTCCTAAGTTTTTCTCTATCTTTAGTTATGGATATGGAACACGAAATACCAAAAAAATTAGGTTTACTTGCTACTCATGGAGATGGGGAACCTCCTGAAACCCTCGATGCTCATTATGTGAAAGATATTATGTACTACTTTGATAATCCTGAGAAAACCCATTCAACTTTATAATGGGAGTAACATTGGATCAACGTGAATACTTTAGGGATTATCGCTTGACTCAAAAAGGGAAATTATTATGGGATCAAATTTATATGTTGCATTGGTATGCTCGGCAACTATGCTTGAGATATGATTACACTTGTTGCTCTAGGATGAAGGCTCCACACCTTCCCTTTCCATGCAATTTTAATGATAATCAAACCTTAGCTTCTTATGCTAATGGTATATATGATTACTATTGTGTGGAACGAATAGAAGAATTTGTTGCTTTTAAGGGTGCTTGTGAAATTGAATCTTTATTTAAAGAGTTTGACGATTTTGATGATTCAGTTTATAGACCTAAAAATTTAGCTATCCTTAAATATTGCTATGAGAATTATAAATACAATTATGATATTGATGAATTTATTGAGAAAGTCTCCGCTGTCTGAGAAGAGACTAATATTTTGTAGGAGTCTATGGAAGAAGAAATTGATGAAACTGTGAGCTCATTGGATGAAAAAGATGATGAGGAGAGCGAAGAACAAAAGGAGGAAGAGCGGATTAGCTACTGTCGGTGTCAAAACCGGCGGATCTCGGGTAGGGGGTCTCGAACTGTATGTCTAGGCCGGATGGTAACAGGAGGCAGGGGACACGAAGTTTTACCCAAGTTCGGGCCCTCTTGATGGAGGTAAAACCCTACGTCCTGCTTGATTAATATTGATGATATGGGTAGTACAAGAGTAGATCTACCACGAGATCGGAGAGGATAAACCCTAGAAGCTAGCCTATGGTATGATTGTTGTTCTGTATGTTGTCCTACGGACTAAAACCCTCCGGTTTATATAGACACTGGAGAGGGCTAGGGTTACACAAAGTTGGTTACAATGGTAGGAGATCTACATATCCGTGTCGCCAAGCTTTCCTTCCACGCCAAGGAAAGTCCCTTCTGGACACGGGACGAAGTCTTCAATCTTGTATCTTCATAGTCCAGGAGTCCGGCTGAAGGTATAGTCCGGCCATCCGGACACCCCCCTAATCCAGGACTCCCTCAGCTACCCATGCCCACCTTCTAATGAGAGTAACTCTTCAACTCATACATTGTTTAATTTCCCTTCGTGCTTACCGGAGGATGATTGCTATGATGATTGTTATTATCCCGTTGATTCTCTGGAGATATCCCTTTTTGATGATGTTTGCTATGCTTGTGGCCAAGATGCCAATATGGATTATGCTTATGGAGATGAACTTGCTATAGTTCCTTACGTTAAACATGAAATTGTTGCTATTGCACCCACGCATGATAGTCCGATTATCTTTTTGAATTCTCCCGACTACACTATATCGGAGAAGTTTGCCCTTATTGAAAGATCGTGGATGTCGCCTAGAGGGAGGGTGAATAGGCGTTTTAAAATAATTACGGTTTAGGCTTGAACAAATGTGGAATAAACCTAGCAGTTAATTTGTCAAGCACAAAACCTACAACAACTAGGCTCACCTATGTGCACCAACAACTTATGCTAAGCAAGATAGACTACTAGGTGATAGCAAGATATATGATAAGAAACAATATGGCTATCACAAAGTAAAGTACATAAGTAAAGAGCTCGGGTAAGAGATAACCGAGGCACGCGGAGACGACGATGTATCCCGAAGTTCACACCCTTGCGGATGCTAATCTCCGTTTGGAGCGGTGTGGAGGCACAATGCTCCCCAAGAAGCCACTAGGGCCACCGTAATCTCCTCATGCCCTCGCACAATGCAAGATGTCGTGATTCCACTAAGGGACCCTTGAGGGCGGTCACTGAACCCGTACAAATGGCAACCCTTGGGGGCGGTCACCGAACCCGTACACTTTGGAAACCCTTGGGGGCGGTCACCGGTACCCGTCAAATTGCTCGGGGCAATCTCCACAACCTAATTGGAGACCCCGACGCTTGCCCGGAGCTTTACACCACAATGATTGAGCTCCGAACAACACCAACCGTCTAGGGCGCCAAGGCACCCAAGAGGAACAAGCTCTAGGGTGCCCAAACACCCAAGAGTAATAAGCTTCTCAAACTTCACTTCCATGTATCACTGTGGAGAACTCAAACCGATGCACGAAATGCAATGGCAAGGGCACACGGAGTGCCCAAGTCCTTCTCTCTCAAATCCCACTGGAGCAACTAATGCTAGGGAGGAAAATGAGAGGAAGAACAAGAAGGAGAACACCAAGAACTCCAAGATCTAGATCCAAGGGGTTCCCCTCACATAGAGGAGAAAGTGATTGGTGGAAATGTGGATCTAGATCTCCTCTCTCTTTTCCCTCAAAAACTAGCAAGAATCCATGGAGGGATTGAGAGTTAGAAAGCTCAAAGAAGGTCAACAATGGGGGAAGAACACGAGCTAAAAAGATAAGGTTCATTGGGGAAGAAGACCCCCTTTTATAGGTGGGGAAAAATCCAACCGTTATGCTCACAGCCCGCACAGAGCGGTACTACCGCTCGAAGGAGCGGTACTACCGCTAGGGCGGAAGTACCCCTTTGAAAAACAACAGCGAGGAGGCAAAAGGCCAGAAGAACCGCCGGAGCGGTACTACCGCTCGACCTCATGGTACTACCGCAAATGGTAGCGGTACTACTGCTTGCGAGTGGTACTAAAAGAAATACATCTGGGCCTACCACCGCAAGACTTGGGACGAGTTTTTGGTCCAGAGCGGTACTACCGCTATAGGAGCCGCGGTAGTACTGCTCTGGAGCGGTAGTAAAAAATTACATCCGCTCCAATTCGCGGTAGTACCGCTGCATCCTTTTCAGAACACCAAAACTGCCACAACTTTTGCAAACGGACTCCGAATTCGATGAAACCAAGTTTGTTGGAAAGCTAGAGACAAGGGCTAACACAATCTTCAAAGAAATATCAATAAGAGGCAAATGAGAAAAGGCCCATAAGAAAATGGTGAGAACCCTTCCCCGGAAAAGACCGGTAAAACCTCCAACACCGAAAACATCATAGAAGACACATGCGAACTCCGTTTTCGATGAAACCAAGTTTGTCATCAAGATGACCATAAGCTCTAAGACTCACAAAGAGAACCAAACAAGAACCAAGAAAGATGATGCAAGGATGCAATGGTTTGAGCTTTCTACTAACGATATGATCAAGCTACCAACTTGAGAGCCCCCCTTGATAGTACGGCAAACGATCCTATAACCCGGTCTCCAAACTACCACCATGAGACCGGTAAAATAGAAAACCTATCAAGGGCAAACTTTTGCCTTGCACATGGTCCACTTGATCTAGATGATGACGATTTTGACTCCCTCAAGTTGGACCACCTTTCTTGATTGCGTTGGCTCGATGAAGACTAGATGATTGCTCCCCCATAGTCCACTATGGGCGAGCCACTCTTCGGCACATCTTCATAAGTCCATTGTCACCACAATGGACGGCAAGCTTCAAGCACTTGATCTCTTCGCGATGATCCACTTGAACTTGCACACGACAATCTTGATGACGATCACCACTTGATGTCATCCTCTCCATGGGTTGAGTGATATCTTCCCCTTGACACAAGCCCATGAACACGTACCTAACCCCCCGTAGAACTCTCACATAGACCATGGGTTAGTACACAAAGCACAATGGACAATGCTTACCAAACCATGGGATCACTTGATCCCTCTCGATACATCTTCTACGCTTTGTGAGTTGATCAACTTGATTCACTCTTGACTTAGTCTGGATCAACCTTGAATCTTTCCAACTCTCTTCATTTGGATGATGTCTTGAAGGTAAACATGAATGATCACACAATCTTCTTCTTCAAGACATGCTTGCAATAAGCTCAACTCTCACATGACCAAACTTTGGATAATTCCTTAATAGCACCTTGGTCAACCCATAAACTCCTTCAACCCTACACATGGACTCCAAGAAAAGCCTATGGACAAAACCTTCAAATATAACTCAAGGCAATCATTAGTCCATAGAGATTATCATCAATTACCAAAACCAAACATGGGGCACCGCATGTTCTTTCAATCTCCCCCATTTTGGTAATTGATGACAATCACTTTCAAGAGAGTTTATACAAGGAATTATGCATCACCATGCAATGCAACAACCAATGATGCATGAGTATGATATGCAAATGCTTAGGAACAAAACCAAAGCAAGAAGAAAACTCTGAAGACTTCTCCATGAAACTCTCTGAAACTTCTCCCCCATTGGCATCGATTGCCAAAATGGGCAAAAAGCTTAGAAGACCAATATAAAAGGTGTTCCTCCAAAAAATTGTGTATTTCTCAACAATAGAGTGGAATGCCATACACATATCCAAAGGTAATACTTGGAGGAAGATCAACTATATTGAGTCACAAAGATTGCTAAAGGAAGATATGCCACAAAGACATAACAGAGAGAAACACAAGCAATCAAGCAATCAAAAGATACCAATTGAAGCAAGCAATCAATGGATATCAATTGAACCAACTAGACCAAAGATCCTATGATCCACAAGAAAAAAGGATATTATGATATGAGCATAGGAGTGTTCTAAAGAAACTAGAGAGGCTCCCCATGATTTGTGGAAACATAAGAATATTTGTATTTGGATACAAAGTGCACAAAATAGGATCATAGCTCCCCCAAAATCAATAGAAACTTACAACAAGTGCAAGTGAGCATATAGGAAACTAAGCCTAGTACTTGCAACAAACACATGGTTGAGCAACAAGTAAAAGAGGCAACTTAAGAATGGGCTCAACCAAAATTATGTGTGTGAGTCAAGGCAATGCACTTGAGAAGACTAATGTACGGATGAGCATCAAGCATCAATAAAGTCTTGAAGGAATGAGGCAACACGGTGCAAGGCCTATCATTCCCACACACAACAAGCAAATGGGTTCACAAGCTTAATAATAATCATAAAAAGAACCTATGCTTGTGACAACCCGTGGTGAAGATAGAAGATGAAAGCCTCATCAAGACGAGGGATACCAATTAAGATGGCAAAAGCCTCGTAAAGATAAGCATGAGGAAAGTAATCTTCACCACACAAGAGTGCATCAAGATGCAACGAGATAAGACACGCACTCAAGGCAAAAGCTTTCATGGAGCCACCAAAGAAATAACAAAAGAAAGACAAGGTGGACGTGAAAGAAAGGATATCATCTAGAGATGTAATTTATCTCAAGTGTATAAGGTTCTAGGTAGACGAAATCATGATGATATATATCTACAAAGAAGGATGTACACCCGAAATAGTTACAACATGAAGGAACAAGATATCCAAAAGGAAGTCATACATATACCAATAAGATATTTGCTTGAGAGCATAGCACAAGGCTAGATATGGTCTTATTGCATATAAATGAATTCCAACCACACGAACATCAAAGACATCACAACTAGCAACAAGACATCATTGTTGGGATGCTTTGAGAAAGGAAACAAGTATCACAAGAGAGAATGGATAACATGCCATGATACAACCTACGAAAGGTTGATGCAAGAAATGTGTGCATGAAGTAGATGATGATACTTGTTACCGAGATACCATTGGATGGATGTACTAGATGCCAATTAAAGGTAGATAGTAGTTCATTAATCATCCTAGCTTGACTCGAATAAGCACATGGTGACACCACCTTCCTTGTGAGTGAGCCGAGCATCCAATGCATCTCCACTTGTTCCTAGAACAATAACACAAACAAAATGGTACCCAAACTCATTGGGACCAAAGAGTTAGAGAACCAACGACACATAGGACAAACTCCACACAAACATGTGCATATGGATATGAAAATGAATTACATGCACATCTCATCCAATTTGAGACATGGAGGAGTTTCCCCTATATATTGGGTCAAAGAAAGAAAGCATGCCAAAGATACTACACGAAGTTAATATGCATGCTCAAGACTTTCAAGAACCGATACCAAAAGACAAAGAAATACCAAGGAAAGAAAAGATACCAAATGAATAAATCATCACTTGGAGGGTATCCATAATGGATACAACAAGGAATGAGATATCCATTGATATACACAAAGAATAGACATCAAACTCCCAAAAGAGAGGATGGTCCCAAACAAACCAAGCTCTCTACAAAGTTTCATGATGGCACAAAGTACCAAAACGAAAACGGCTTGCCTTCCACCAACACACACTTGACAAGGATCGCAAGATGAGTGTTTTATAGAAAATAGGATAGCTCCCCCAAGACTAGTGCATTATAGAGAATTTGCATTTGAATACAAAATGCACAAGGTGGGATCACTACTTTCACTATATCTAGAAAACACTAGACTAGATCAAGAAACAAGATCCACAAGTGGTATGGAAGACAAAGGGACTTGATACAAACCTTGGCAAGAGAAAGGGAAAATAAAAAGCAAAGGCCAATGTAAAGATGATCAATAGATTCTACCACAAAAGTGAGTACCAATTGTCAAAAAGACAAGAAGTAAACGGAAATAATTCCCGGTGGTAGATAACAAGGATACCCGACATCATCTTCACACCAAACAAAAAGCAAAATGCAACTTGTAGAGCTAACATGCCACCTAGGAACAAGATAATTTACAATATCAACTCTAGATGACAATATCTCAAATGTACACATTTTCTAGGCTAGTAATATACACGTAGCATATTACTCCCCCATAATGTGATACCAATTAAAGATAGACAAGAGGCAATTTAGAGGATCCAACAAGAGATAATTAATGGACTATTTAGAATTTGAATTTCTCATGAGAAGACATACCACATAGCGACTAGATAATCTTGAAATATCAATACTAGATGGTATTACTCATGTACACACATATATAGGATTGTGAGGTGCACAAAGCACATCACTCCCCCATAATGGGATATTCCATTAATCTCTCACAAGAGCCAACTAAGATATGACCAAGATGCACAAAGGCTCAACTAACGACACACATGTACATGATGTGCAAACCAACACACACATACTTGATTGCTCAAGATAATCAAGTTGGAAGCACAACATATACAAACACATGCAAGGAACAAAGCCAAACATGCAAAGGGGCAAGTAACTTTCAATGTAAACAATTTAAGCACGAGTTACCACAAGGAGAAACATTGGATATAAGATAGAAACTTGATAATCCGAATGACTTGGCTTGAGACAATAAGAATGATGAAGTCCCCTTAATTCTTCATAATGTAGCCAAGTCTCCAATGACCTCCAACATCACCTATTGATCAAGTTTGAGCTTGTTGGTCCCCAACCAAGTTGGGTCCTAAGAGGTTAGTCACAATAGGCTTGGCTACCCAAATGGTTCTTTGCTTCAAACCACTTTGAGTACCAACAAACTTGGCAACCACATTGCCAACCTTATCCTTCCCAAGAGAATAAACATCATCAATAATAATTGGGTTGGATAAGTTACCACTAGTGCATGAAGAAGCGAGGTGACCTTTCTCGCGACATAGGTAGCAATGTCTACTCTTCACTTTCTTCTCACTTGATTTATCAACTTGAGAAGCATTAGCTTGAGTCTTCTTGGGAAGAGGCTTTTCTTCAACATGAGGTTGAGCATGCGAATGAACTTGTGGCTGCTTCCCTTGTTGCTTGTCACTAATGGGTTTCTTCTTCAATGGGCAAGATCTAACATGATGCCCTTCTACTTTGCACTTGAAGCAAATAATCTTGGCCGAATTCTTGAATTGTTCTTGGCCCTTCTTCTTGATCATCTTGGACTTCTTCTTCTTATTGGAGTTGAATCCAAGTCCACCTTTGTCATTGGGGGATTTTTGCACACTCAAGATATTGTTGAGTGTGGATTTCCCTTCATGACTCTTTTCCAAGTCTTTCTTCAAAGAAGTGACTTGGGCCTTGAGCTCTTTGATTTCCTCTACATGGTTAGTCTCAACACAAGTACTAGAGGAAGTATAAGCTTCATCGATAGAGCAACAAGGCAACGAAAGTAATTCATCACAAGATGTACCAACATTGTGAGTAGATGAATTACAAGGACTAGCACATGGCAATATATCATTTTGACCAAAAGTAGTGCTAGTATCCACATGAGGCTCACTAGATGTTACCTTAGCAAGCATGGCCTCATGAGCTAACTTTAGAACATTATGGGATACTAGAATATCATCATGAGAGCTTGTGAGCTTTACATGATTTTCTTCCAACATCCCATAATTGCCAGATAGCAACTCAAGTTGAGCCCTTAGCTCAACATTCTCCTTCAATATGGATGCTTCACAAGAGATAGAGTTAGTAGCACAAGCATCATCATTAGCAACAAGAGGAGAAGACAACTTGGCAAGCTCTTTTAAGTAAGAAGCTTCAAGTTGAGCATGAGACTCGGTGAGTTTGATGAGCTCACCCTTGATGACCCTTGAGCCATTTTCGAGGTGCTCAAAATCCTCAAGGAGTCTAGCATGAGCAACTTCAAGCTTAGCATTTTTAGTTTTGAAATCATTGGCCACCTCGAGTGCTCTATCATAAGATTCCTTTATTCTAGATAATTCTAGAGCAAAGGTCTCCTCAAGAGATTCGGATGTGGTTTGTTCATGTTCAAGAGCTTGAGATAGCTCCGCGATCTCATTTGCGTAATCACGCTCATGCGCTTCCATTTTCTCAATGGTGACCTCATGCTCCTCTAGATGAGATTCCACCTCCTCAATGTATTTCTTGCCTTCAATGGCAATAGACATGATTTCCATGAAGTTGGAACGAGCAAGTTTATTTTTGTGAAGAGCTTTAAAAATCATTTCCCCCTTAGTTTTTAAGGAGGCAACATTATAATTCTCTTCATCATAATCAACATCATCATCATTCTTGCCATCATCAATATCATCACAAGATATATTGGGATTCAAAGTGGGAGATACCTTTGAAGCCTTAGCCATAAAGCAAAAAGCAATCCATGATGATGTAGGATCCCTTGAAGCACCGTTCAAGACCACATCTTGTTCCATGGAGTGTTGGGTTTCCTCTACATTGTTAGCACCACAACTCGAGGAAATACAAGCATTTTTATCATGGCAACAAGATATAGCAAACATATCATCATGAGATTTAGTCACACAATTTCTACATGATATGCAAGGACTATCAACACAAGCATGTGAAACATTTGGAGTGCTCAAAGTGTTAAATCCCAAAGAAGGAGCATTGCAATAAGATAGTGATGAAGGATCATCCATAATAAGCATACTATCATCATTGCAATGGCCAACACTACTCACCATACCATTACCTTGTGGCAAGCCACATGTAGGTGAAGTAGAAGAAGTTGAGAAGACTATACAGCCGGATGTGGAGGGAGAACAATCATCCCCACAAAACTTGGACACACCATATTTATCTTGAAGCTTTGTCCACAACTCATGAGCATCCCGGAACGGCATGAGTTGAAATATAACTACATTGCTCAAAGCATTGAAAAGCACATTAGAAGCTTGAGCATTGAGATAAGAGTTTTTCTCATCCTCTAAAGATAATCTTTGAGGATCCTTTGGAGGAGAAAAACCCATATCCACAATTCGCTCTAAATTTGGGTCCATGACCCTAAAGAGATTAAGCATGCGAATTACCCAAACATCAAAATTTGTGCCATCGAAACTAAGAGTGTGAGAGAATCCTAATCCCCTAGTCGACATCTTTACTCTCTAGGCGGTTAAGCCTAACAAAGAGAGACGAGGCTCTGATACCAATTGAAAGATCGTGGATGTCGCCTAGAGGGGGGTGAATAGGCGTTTTAAAATAATTACGGTTTAGTCTTGAACAAATGCAGAATAAACCTAGCGGTTAATTTGTCAAGCACAAAACCTACAACAACTAGGCTCACCTATGTGCACCAACAACTTATGCTAAGCAAGATAGACTACTAGGTGATAGCAAGATATATGATAAGAAATAATATGGCTATCACAAAGTAAAGTGCATAAGTAAAGAGCTCGGGTAAGAGATAACCGAGGCACGTGGAGACGACGATGTATCCCGAAGTTCACACCCTTGTGGATGCTAATCTCCGTTTGGAGCGGTGTGGAGGCACAATGCTCCCCAAGAAGCCACTAGGGCCACCGTAATCTCCTCACGCCCTCGCACAATGCAAGATGCCGTGATTCCACTAAGGGACCCTTGAGGGCGGTCACTGAACCCGTACAAATGGCAACCCTTGGGGGCGGTCACCGAACCCGTACACTTTGGAAACCCTTGGGGGCGGTCACCGGTACCCGTCAAATTGCTCGGGGCGATCTCCACAACCTAATTGGAGACCCTGACACTTGCCCGGAGCTTTACACCACAATGATTGAGCTCCGAACAACACCAACCGTCTAGGGTGCCAAGGCACCGAAGAGGAACAAGCTCTAGGGTGCCCAAACACCCAAGAGTAATAAGCTTCTCAAACTTCACTTCCACGTATCACTGTGGAGAACTCAAACCGATGCACCAAATGCAATGGCAAGGGCACACGGAGTGCCCAAGTCCTTCTCTCTCAAATCCCACCGGAGCAACTAATGCTAGAGAGGAAAATGAGAGGAAGAACAAGAAGGAGAACACCAAGAAGTCCAAGATCTAGATCCAAGGGGTTCCCCTCACATAGAGGAGAAAGTGATTGGTGGAAATGTGGATCTAGATCTCCTCTCTCTTTTCCCTCAAAAACTAGCAAGAATCCATGGAGGGATTGAGAGTTAGAAAGCTCAAAGAAGGTCAACAATGGGGGAAGAACACGAGCTAAAAAGATAAGGTTCATTGGGGAAGAAGACCCCCTTTTATAGGTGGGGAAAAATCCAACCGTTATGCTCACAGCCCGCACAGAGCGGTACTACCGCTCCAAGGAGCGGTACTACCGCTAGGGCGGAAGTACCCCTTTGAAAAACAACAGCGAGGAGGCAAAAGGCCAGAAGAACCGCCGGAGCGGTACTACCGCTCGTCCTCACGGTACTACCGCTCGACCTCATGGTACTACCGCAAATGGTAGCGGTACTACTGCTTGCGAGCGGTACTAAAAGAAATACATCCGGGCCTACCACCGCAAGACTTGGGACGAGTTTTTGGTCCGGAGTGGTACTACCGCTGTAGGAGCCGCGGTAGTACTGCTCTGGAGCGGTAGTAAAAAATTACATCCGCTCCAATTCGCGGTAGTACCGCTGCAGCCTTTTCAGAACACCAAAACCGCCACAACTTTTGCAAACGGACTCCGAATTCGATGAAACCAAGTTTGTTGGAAAGCTAGCGACAAGGGCTAACACAATCTTCAAAGAAATATCAATAAGAGGCAAATGAGAAAAGGCCCATAAGAAAATGGTGAGAACCCTTCCTCGGAAAAGACCGGTAAAACCTCCAACATCGAAAACATCATAGAAGACACATGCGAACTCCGTTTTCGATGAAACCAAGTTTGTCATCAAGATGACCATAAGCTCTAAGACTCACAAAGAGAACCAAACAAGAACCAAGAAAGATGATGCAAGGATGCAATGGTTTGAGCTCTCTACTAATGATACGATCAAGCTACCAACTTGAGAGCCCCCCTTGATAGTACGGCAAACGATCCTATAACCCGGTCTCCAAACTACCACCATGAGACCGGTAAAATAGAAAACCTATCAAGGGCAAACCTTTGCCTTGCACATGGTCCACTTGATCTAGATGATGACGATTTTGACTCCCTCAAGTTGGACCACCTTTCTTGATTGCGTTGGCTCGATGAAGACTAGATGATTGCTCCCCCATAGTCCACTATGGGCGAGCCACTCTTCGGCACATCTTCATAAGTCCATTGTCACCACAATGGACGGCAAGCTTCAAGCACTTGATCTCTTCACGATGATCCACTTGAACTTGCACACGGCAATCTTAATGACGATCACCACTTGATGTCATCCTCTCCATGGGTTGAGTGATATCTTCCCCTTGACACAAGCCCATGAACACGTACCTACCCCCCCCCCGTAGAACTCTCACATAGACCATGGGTTAGTACACAAAGCACAATGGACAATGCTTACCAAACCATGGGATCACTTGATCCCTCTCGGTACATCTTCTACGCTTTGTGAGTTGATCAACTTGATTCACTCTTGACTTAGTCTTGATCAACCTTGAATCTTTCCAACTCTATTCATTTGGATGATGTCTTGAAGGTAAACATGAATGATCACACAATCTTCTTCTTCAAGACATGCTTGCAATAAGCTCAACTCTCACATGACCAAGCTTTGGATAATTCCTTAATAGCACCTTGGTCAACCCATAAACTCCTTCAAACCAACACATGGACTCCAAGAAAAGCCTATGGACAAAACCTTCAAATATAACTCAAGGCAATCATTAGTCCATAGAGATTATCATCAATTACCAAAACCAAACATGGGGGCACCGCATGTTCTTTCACTTATTAAGGATTATATTGATGGGTTGAGTTTTACTACTACACATGATGATTTTGGTAGATATAATATGCATGTGCTTATTGCTCCTACTTGCAATTATTATGAGAGAGGAACTACATCTCCGCCTCTCCATGTTTCCAATATGATAAAATTGCAAGAAACTGTTTATACTTTGCATTGGCCTTTACTATGTGTTGGGGATATTACTACCGGAGGTAAATCGGCCTTGGGTAGCCGGGTTGACTCTTTGAAGATTAGAAGCCCATGAAGATGTAAAGATGCTAGTGCTTTACGGAGGGCCCAAAGGCGAGTTACAGTATGTAAATGTAAATCGGCCCAGTCATGTAACTTGTATAGTAAGATAGAAAGAGAGAGGCCGAACCTGATATGTTTATAAACCGGCTTCGGGACTCTGTAGCCCGGCGGGCGTCAACCTATGTATATAAAGGGATGACCCGGCCGCGGTTTAGGGACAGACAACAACAACTCGAAAGCCAGACAAAGCGGATTCGCTCCCTCGCCTTCGAAACCCTAGCAATACCAATCACAACTAGACGTAGGCTTTTACCTTCATTGAAGGGGCCGAACTAGTATAAACTCCCGTGTCCCCTTGTCCGGTTTTGTAACGCCCCGAGACTGATGTGCCCGGTGTCTTCCAGTTAGTCGCTGCGTTGCCATGTCATTTTCTTGCGTGTTGCATTTTATCATGTCATCATTTGCATAGCATCATCATGTTTTTTTCAAAACTTGCATTCGTCCGGGTTCTCCGAGTTCTCTCCGTTGTCCGTTCTGAGCCCAACCACACTTGCACGCGCCTGCGACATGTCCGAAATAGTATTTTATAAGTGGCCGGAAAAATGTTCTCGGAATGGGATGAGAGTTGACGTGTGGTCTTATTATAGTGTAGATAGACCGCCTGTCAAGTTTCATCGCATTCGGAGTTCGTTTGATAGCTCAACCGTTAAACTATAGCGGCATTATAGCCGGGCACACGTCGGACATTTTCGATCTCTGAAATCCTTGCCGGGCTGCATTTCCGTGTCTCTCTGCTCTGCCGAAGACCTCTCCTACACAACCTAGGCCCAGCCTACCCCCCTCTTTGCACAGTGCATCGACCCCTCGCGCGTGTCCGAAACTATCCCGGACCTGACCCGGACAGTCGTTACCGTTGTGTCCGGATCATCCCCAAACGTCTATAAAACATCTCCGTCTTATTAATTGGGCTCCCTAATCTATTTATCCGAGATCGTCCGATTAAGATCGGAGGGACCAAATTCCCCTATCCGAAAACCCTTTTGCTATATATGTATAGGCCCAACCCTAAAATCTAGGAGATGTGCCCCGTCGCCCGCCGCCGCTTTCCAAATCCACATCGGGATCTCCTCCCGCAGCAACCGCAACTCCACCTCGTTCTCAGCGCCGGTCCAACCAGCGCTCGCCCTCCACCTCGCTCGATCCAGCGCCTCCCGAAGCACTCGTTCCATCGACGCCTTGCTCCATCCTCTCCGTCCTCCTGCCGTTGAGCAGCACCCGAGCTCGTGGATGCCCGGCGCCCGAAGCCTCCTGCCCCCCTGTTGATGCAGCTCCCCGTTGCCTCTCTCCTTCCCCTGTTTCTTCTCTCTCCCTCACCTCGCGGCCTCTATCTTTTTATTCAGGACGACAGGAGCATGCCCCACCATGGCCGCCTCGTCTGCACGCCGATCTGCCGCGGACTGCCCTCAGAACGGAGCTCCATCGCCACTGAGCCTCGGATCCGGCGGGTTCCTGCGCGTCCTCGACCGCGCCAAGTCCCTTGACCTGCACCGCCGTCTTCCTCTTTCGCCTCGCACCGAACCTCTGCTTCCAACCACGTCGTTGCTCTGCTCCTTGTAGATCAGAGGAACGCGCCCGCTTCAGTTCATCCCCTCTATCCGGATCGAGCGAGAGGAGCTCGCCCGGTCCAGCCGCACGTTGTTCGCGACCCCAAGGCCCAGCTGCACGCCCCTGGCCTGCCTCCTACGCGCCATGGGCCGCGCCTCCAGGACCAGCGCGCCCCTTCGCGGCCTGCCAGGCATCTCCTTCTACTGGGCCAGGCCCATGGCCAAAGTGAGGAGCCCCTCCAGTGCCCCCTTTCCTGTGCACTTCTGGGCCTGCCAGTTTTGGCCCGTGGTATCTTTTTTTAGTCCAACGATTTTCCATATTATCCTAAGACTGCAGATTTGCAGAAAAACCCTTGCACTTCATGCATATAATAACTTCACAACCATGCATCGGAATTAAACAAACTTAATATTTAAAGTGTTTAGCATTTTGTCTAGTTTCATAATATGCCACCGCCATCCATGTTTAAAATGTTGTTTACATATAATTTGCTCCTATGCCATGCTAAAATACTTTAAATCATAACTAAATAACCGTAGCTCGGTTTTAAAAAAACTTTATATGTAAATGGGGTAGAATTTTGCCTAGTTTAACATGGTGGCATCATTTTGCATGTTTAACAACTATAAAATATGGTTTAAGGCAGACCAGTACCAAACCTAATATATGCATATGAGGAGTTTCCGGACTTGTTGTTTTGTTGTTCCGGCCTCATTTAAACTTGCCTAGATTAGATAGTTTCATCTTGTTTCACCTCTTGCCATGCTAACAACATTTAATCTTGTTGGGTACATAAACGAGAGAGAACTAAATAATTGATGTGGTGTTCCGTCAATATGCAACCCATTGCATATTGAGCTCCACTTAACTTGTAGTGTTGTTTGTGCACTTTGCCATGCCATGTATCATTAAACCGGACATGCATCATACTTGTTTGCACATCATGCCATGATTATGTGATGGTTGTTTACTATGTTGTTTGCTTCTTTTTGGTGTTGCTTCTTCGGGTTGGTTCAGATAACCTCGCGTTTGTGAGGACCCGTTTGACTACGTCCGTTTGTCTTCTTCATGGACTCATTCTTCTTCCTTGCGGGATTTCAGGCAAGATGACCATACCCTCGAAATCACTTCTATCTTTGCTTGCTAGATGCTCGCTCTTTTGCTATGCCTATGCTGCGATACCTACCACTTGATTATCAAGCCTCCTATATTGTTGAACCAAGCCTCTAACCCACCTTGTCCTAGCAAACCGTTGTTTGGCTATGTTACCGCTTTGCTCAACCCTTCTTATAGCGTTGTTAGTTGCAGGTGAAGATTGAAGTCTGTTCCTTGTTGGAACATGGAGATGTTGTTCCTTGTTGGAACATGTTTACTTGTTGGGATATCACAATATATCTTATTTAATTAATGCATCTATATACTTGGTAAAGGGTGGAAGGCTCGGCCTTATGCCTGGTGTTTTGTTCCACTCTTGCCGCCTAGTTTCCGTCATATCGGTGTTATGTTCCCAGATTTTGCGTCCCTTACGCGGTTGGGATATAATGGGAACCCCTTGACAGTTCGCCTTGAATAAAACTCCTCCAGCAATGCCCAACATTGGTTTTACCATTTGCCACCTAGCCTTTTCTTTTCCCTTGGGAGTCGCGCTCCTGAGGGTCATCATTATTTTACCCCCCTGGGCCAGTGCTCCTATGAGTGTTGGTCCAAACTAGAGTCCTGTGCAGCGCCCCCTTGGGGAAACTCGAGGTTTGGTTTTAGTTGTATGGAGAGCTCATCTGAGTGTGCCCTGAGAACGAGATATGTGCAGCTCCTATCGGGATTTGTCGGCACATTCGGGCGGTGTTGTTGGTTTTGTTTTACCATTGTCGAAATGTCTTGAAGAACCGAGGTACCGAGTCTGATCGGAACGTATCGGGAGGAGGTCTATTCCTTCGTTGACCATGAGAGCTTGTCATGGGCTAAGTTGGGACACCCCTGCAGGGATTTGAACTTTCGAAAGCCGTGCCCGTGGTTATGGGCAGATGGGAATTTGTTAATGTCCGGTTGTAGATAACTTGAACCTTAACTTAATTAAAATGAGTCAACTACGTGTGTAACCATGATGGTCTCTTTCCAGCGGAGTCCGAGAAGCGAACACGGTGTTGGAGTTATGTTTGATGTAGGTTGTTCTAGGATCACTTCTTGATCATAGTTTATCGATCGTGCTTTGCCTTCTCTTCTCACTCTCTTTTACGTATGCTAGCCACCATATATGCTAGTCGCTTGCTGCAGCTCCACCTCATACCTTTTACCTTACCCATAGGCTTAAATAGTCTTGATCGCGAGGGTGTGAGATTGCTGAGTCCCCATGACTCATAGATACTTCCAAAACCAGCTTGCAGGTGCCGATGAGTCCGTGCAGATGACGCAACCAAGCTCAGGATGAGCTCGATGAAGATCTTGTCCTTTGTGTTGTTCCGTTTCCAGTTGATCAGTAGTGGATCCCAGTTGGGGTCGATCGGGGGACCTTGTCGCTTTTGGGGTTCTTCTTTTATTTTGGTTCCGTAGTCGGACCTTGATTGTATCTGGATGATGTAATGCTTTATTCATGTAATTGTGTGAAGTGGAAATTGTAAGCCAACTATGTATCTCTTTCCCTTATGTATTACATGGGTTGTGTGAAGATTACCTCACTTGCGACATTGCTTTCAATGCGGTTATGCCTCTAAGTCATGCTTCGACACGTGGGAGATATAGCCGCATCGAGGGCGTTACAGGTTTAACCCCTTTAAGCTAACCCGTTGCGATGGCTCCACAACTAAGTCCTTTCACGAGGACATCTGCCGTGACAAACCCACGACAATTGGCGCCCACCGTGGGGCTATCGCACGATAGTTTCGAGTTCTTGAAGGGCAGCTTCGATGGACTTAAGGGATACGCTGTGGGCCGGATGACGAAGAGTCGCCGCGGCAAGCTCTACATCGACAATGCAGGATGGGGTCCCGAGGTCGATTCAATCGAATACGGGTACCGGGTCCCCTTTGGTGGGATTCACGTCTTCATCGGCAAGATCGGCGAACTGGCCCCCGAGCCGGACATCTGCACCGACATCATCGAAACGGCTCGGCGTGCAAGCTCTTCGCCGGTTCAGCCCAAGGCAAGGCATGTTTTCGTAGGTGTCGTCCATGGATCAGGGCATGAGGATGGACCGGTGTCCGAAGGAGAAACCATAGTCTGCTCTGATGATGAGTCTTCTGGAGAAACCGAATCGCTTTACCAGTTGCAGGACGGCCGGATTGAGGAAGGATCCGAGGGCAACAGTATTCCGGATTCCCCCGGTCTGCCAAACCGGGCCGCCATCTTCATGGCTGGCAGACAATCGGTGCCTCATTCATCTACCACCACAGCAATGCTCTCCGGTTCAACAACGGCCACACCAGCAGGGGCAGGAAGCTCGGCGCCACCTCCGGCCCAAGTCTTATCTGATTTGTTCGACGCTTTGGCAACATTAATGTCCGCGGAGGTAGACGCAACAGCCAGGGATCAGCACGATGCGGAGATTGCAAAGGTGAAAGATCAGATAGCCCAGGCCAAGGCAGACCTGGCAGCAGAGAACGCTAGGATGGCTATGGAGCGGGCCGAGTTGGAAGCGCAGGCTTACCGGATTAGACTGGATCAGAATGCTTCAGAGGAAGTCCTGAGAAGAAGGTACCGATCACGTCTCCCATTGGTTTATGAGCCGCAGAATCTTTTCAACACGCCAGGTGTAGGAGCTGGTAACCAACCCACACTAAACCAGGCGGGGGCGCCGGGAGCAGGAGCACCGGTTCAGCCGCGCACGACGGACCTGCCTCACCGGAACAACGTTGTGCCATCAACGCCGCCCGGGCATTATTCCAACCCGTTGGACAACATTGTGGCTGCTGCATCACGCCTGGCGGCCCTCCCAATGGACGGTGAGTCACCAATTGCAGTGGAAGCACGTCGGGCCAGGGATCTCCTTCAGACAGCACTAAATTAACAGCAAGCATATTCACACAGTCGTGAGAGGATTCACTCCACTCCCCGCCCAAGCCAGAGTTATAGCAGGCACGTGGAAGACGAACCGGCCATGTCCAGTAGTGCACACCGTCGAAATTCGCCACGAGGGAACAACCCGGCTGGGGGAGGTGCTAATGCGCAAGATGTTGTGGATCATGGCCGCGCACGACGAGAGGCCGAGTTGACAGCTCGACACGAGGAACGACAGCATACTCCGGTTCACCCCGCTGCCTCCGTGGAGCCAGGGGCGATGTTCAATTCCTTAGGGGTACCGTGTTTATCTCCTGCTTTGCGTAATGTGCGACTACCCAAGGATTTCAAGGGACCTCGTAAGGTACCAAATTATACCGCCGACTTGCAGCCAGAGGCATGGGTAGAGAGCTATGAGATGGCAATGGATATGTTAGATGTAGACGAGGCGGTGTGTGCTAAATATTTCACCATGATGTTGGAAGGAACAGCTCGCACTTGGTTGAAGAGCTTGCCGATCAACTCTATTGGATCATGGGCCGAATTGAAGCACCGGTTTATCCAGAACTTCAAGGATACGTGTAAGCAGCCGATGTCAATTGTAGATCTGGCCGCTTGTGTCCAAGAGGAAGGGGAGTCCACGACCTATTGGGTCAAACGGGTCTCGGCGATTTTGCATTCGTCAGATCGTATCAACGCAGACACCGTAGTGTTAACATTAGAGGGTAATTGCGGTTTCAAACCGTTGAAACAGAAGTTGGGAAGGCTCAAACATCACTGCAACAACATGTCAACACTCATGGCTTCTTTGGTTAAATACGCTGATTCAGATAATACCAAGGATCCAGATTTAGAGGAGGACAAACCGGAGAAGGGTAAGAAGACCAGCAATGCCAAAGGCCAGCAACACAATCCGGCAGGCCATGGAAACGCTGGTAAGCGCAAGGCCGACAGTGGTTTGGACTTTGTCGCAAATACTAATGCACAGGAGAATGGCCAGCGCCGTAAAGGCAAGTAGCCCCAGAGGGGTGGAGGTCCAGGCAACAATTTGGAGCGTTTGTTAAATCAGCCCTGTCCAAAGCATGGATCAAAGGAGAAACCGGCATCACATCTCTGGAAAGATTGTTATATCATGCGGGATTTCAAGAATTCCAATATGTTCCAATATGACAACGGCCCGCCCGACGGTTCAGGAGGAGGTTTCCACGGGCCGGGTTACGGAGCCGGTGGTTCCGTTTCATGGTTTTCAGGCAGTCAAACCGGACACGTCAATCAAGGACACCAAGGCAACCAGGAAGGTTACAACCATCAGGGGAGTCAGCAGCAGCAGCAGTCGGGTTATCAGAGCAATCCCAAACAGCTGAACAGTGGGCAATATCATGTCTTCACTACTAGTTTGTGCAAACGTGATCAGAAGCTTCACAAAAGAGTAGTCAACTCTATTGAGCCGGCAGTACCTCAGTATTTGCGCTGGTCGGAGCAACCTATTTTGTGGAGCAAAGAGGATCACCCGCCCCGGGTTGATAATCCAGGTCATTTGGCCTTGGTGGTAGCCCCTCAAGTTGGGGGATACAAGTTCACTAAAGTGCTCATGGATGGGGGAAGTAGTATCAATATTTTGTATTATGATACATTCCGCCGTATGGGGTTGACAGATAAGGATCTTAAACCGTCGAATACGGTATTTCATCGTGTGTTGCCTGGTAAGTCTGCATATCCTGTTGGTAAGATAGCTTTGGAGGTAGCTTTTGGAGATGACTACGATTCAAGGTCAGAAACAGTGACATTTGAGGTGGTGAAGATCAAAAGTCCATACCACGCTCTATTTGGGCGGCTAGTTTATGCTAAGTTTATGGCAAGGCCATGTTATGTTCACCTGCAGCTTAAAATGCCAGGTCATAAGGGGACTATCACAGTACACGGAAGTAGAAAGATTGCTTTGGAGTGTGAAGAAGGCGATGCGGCTTATGCTGAGTCGGTTTGTGCCACGGAGGAGTTAACATTCTATAAGGAGCAAGTTGATCCGGCAGACATGACCTCCTTAAAAAAGCCAACCACGGAACATGACCCAGCATTGAAGTTCAAATCAGCTACAGACACTAATATGGTTGATTTTGTCCCTGGCAATTCATCCAAACAGTTCAGCGTCAGCGCTAACCTGGATCCCAAATAGGAAAGCACGCTCATCGAGTTCATCCGTGAGAATTGGGACATCTTTGCATGGAAACCTTCTGACATGCCAGGTGTACTGAGAGAACTCGCTGAGCACACACTCAACATTGATCCAAAATTCAAACTGGTCCGACAGTTCCTCCGCCGCTTCAACGAGGAAAGGCGCAAGGCTATAGGTGAAGAGGTCGCCCGTTTGTTGGCTGCTGGGTTTATTGTTGAAGTTTTTCATCCAGAGTGGTTAGCCAATCCGGTGCTGGTTCTTAAGAAAAACGGCACTTGGCGCATGTGTGTGGACTACACAGATTTAAACAAGGCTGGCCCTGCAGACCCCTTTGCTCTCCCTTGCATTGATCAGATAATTGATGCCATGGCGGGTTGTGACCGTTTGTGTTTTTTGGATGCTTACTCTGGTTATCATCAGATCAAAATGGCAGTTAAGGACCAGGAGAAGACAGCCTTTATAACTCCCTTTGAAGCCTTCTGCTATGTTTCCATGCCCTTGGGACTCAAGAGTGCCCAGGCAACTTACTAGCGATGTGTTCAGAATTTCCATCATAAGCAAATTGGGCGCAATGTCCATGCATATGTAGATGATATTGTGGTCAAATCCAGAAAGGAGGAGACATTGATAGATGATCTACGGGAAACTTTTGACAATCTCCTGGTCTACAAGATGATGCTCAATCCAGAGAAGTGTGTTTTCGGTGTCCCGGCAGGCAAGCTCTTAGGCTTTCTGGTTTCAAACACAGGCATTGAGGCTAATCCGGAAAAGATTGCAGCGATTACGTCCTTGGCTAAACCGGCGTGTATTAACGATGTGCAATGTCTGGCCGGCCGGATTACAGCCTTGAGCCGGTTTATCAGCCACCTTGGAGAGAAGGCCATTCCCTTATATCATATGCTCAAGAAAACGGATAACTTTGTCTGGAGTGAAGCAGCTGATAAGGCATTTGAAGATCTGAAGAAACAGCTCGTGGAACCGCCCATACTGGCAGCACCAATCGATAAAGAGCCCTTATTATTATATGTGGCTGCTAATGCTCGGGATGTCAGCGTAGCCATTGTGGTAGAGCGCAAAGAGCCTGGCAAAGAGTATCCAGTTCAACGGCCGGTTTATTATATCGGTGAGGTGCTCATTGAGTCAAAGCAGAGGTATCCGCATTGGCAGAAACTGGTGTATGGGGTGTTTATGGCAAGCCGGAAGGTCAAACACTATTTTCAGGACCACCCTATCACAGTGGTCAGTTCAGCTCCTCTGGGTGACATCATTCAAAACAGAGAGGCAACTGGCCGGATTGCCAAGTGGGCCATTGAGCTTGGACCCCACGAGCTTAGATATATACCCCGCACGGCGATCAAGTCCCAGGCACTCGTAGATTTCATCAACGATTGGACGGAGATACATGCACCTGAGGAGAAACCAGATAATACATATTGGACTATTCATTTTGATGGGTTCAGACAGCTAGAGGGTTCGGGGGCTGGAGTCGTATTAACTTCCCTACGAGGTGATAAGTTTTGTTACGTCCTCCGTTTAATGTTCCCTTGTACTAACAATGCAGCTGAATATGAGGCTTTACTCCACGGTCTTTGGATGGCTAAAGAGATGAATTTGAGCCGGGTTAAGTGCTTCGTCGATTCAGATCTAGTGGCTCAGCAAGTGTCTGGCACTTGGGATTCTAAGGACCCACTCATGGCTGCATATCGACGAGAGGTGGACACAGTGGCTGGTCACTTTAAAGGTTATCAGGTGGACCATATAGACCGGCGGAAGAATGAAGCGGCAGACGCTTTAAGTCGTCTTGGTTCCCAACGTAAACCGGTTCCGCCCAATGTCTTTCTTGATGTGTTGCACAATCCGTCAGTCAAAATACCAACCGAAGAAGATTTGGTTGTTCCTGATCCGGAGGCTCAATTGGTGGCAGCTTTGCATGCCATACCAGATTGGATGATCCCATATCTGGATTACATGAACCGGGGCGAGTTACCAGCTGACGAAACGTTGGCTCGACAGATAATCCGTCATTCCAAGTCCATGACCATACTCAATGGGGAGTTACATCGTTACAGTGTTTCAGGAGCGATTCAACGATGCGTTTCTCCTCAAGAAGGTTGTGAGATTTTGCGAGAAATTCATGAAGGGGATTGCGGTCATCATGCCGGTTCGAAGTCATTGGTTGCTAAAGCTTTTCGCCACGATTTTTACTGGTTGACGGCCCATGCTGATGCGGAGGATTTAGTCAAAAGATGTGATGGATGTCAAAAGTTTGCCCGCCGTGCGCACGTTCTGGCTCAAGAGTTGCGGATGATTCCAATTACGTGGCCGTTTGCCACTTGGGGGCTGGATATGGTTGGACCCTTCAAGCGCTCCAAGGACAAGAAGACCCATCTATTAGTAGCAGTTGATAAATTCACTAAATGGGTAGAGGCAGAGCCAGTCAGCAAGTGTGATGCAGCCACATCGGTTCACTTCATCAAAAAGGTGATATTCCCGTTTGGCTTTCCACATAGCATTATAACAGATAATGGCACTAACTTGTCAAAAGGAGAGATGGAAGAATTCTGTCAACGTGAGCACATCCGGCTTGATCTAGCATCAGTGGCCCACCCCCAATCTAATGGTCAAGCGGAAAGGGCAAATCAAGAAATTCCACGGGGTATCAAACCAAGGCTTATGGTTCCCTTAAAGCGGACGTCGGGTTGTTGGGTCGAGGAGCTACCTTCTGTGTTATGGAGCATCAACACCACACCCAATAGATCTATGGGTTACACGCCTTTCTTCATGGTTTATGGAGCAGAGGCAGTTCTTCCTAGTGACATCCGTCACGATTCGCCCCGTGTGGCAGCTTATGTTGAAGCTGATAATGAGAAGGCACGTCAGGATTCTCTGGACCTGTTGGATGAAGAGCGGGATCTTGCAGCAGCGCGTTTGGCGATTTATCAAGAAGATCTTCGACGTTATCACAGCCGTCGGGTTAAAACTAGAACCTTTCAAGAAGGTTATTTGGTGCTCCGGCTCATCCAGGATCAGACTGATATGCATAAGTTATCCCCCCCTTGGGAAGGACCCTTTGTGGTCAGCAAAAATCTGCACAACGGATCCTACTACCTCATTGATGTTCGAGAGCATGAAGACTCACGTCAATCGGAGGAGGAGACAAAGCGGCCATGGAACATAGCTCTCCTTCGGCCTTACTATACTTGAAGCCATAGGCTTTTTCACCTGTACATATTTATGACAGTGTATATACCATATAATAAACCGAAGCCTCCGTTATAAGTGGGGTATCTGTTCTTTCTTATATCATATGTGTGCTTTTACAAGTTAACGGTCAAAGCGGAGTCTTTGTTAAACCGGATTTAGCAACTGCATAACAACAACAACAACAACAACAACAACAACAAAGCCTTTAGTCCCAAACAAGTTGGGGTAGGCTAGAGGTGAAACCCATAAGATCTCGCAACCAACTCATGGCTCTGGCACATGGATAGCAAGCTTCCACGCACCCCTGTCCATAGCTAGCTCTTTGTCGATACTCCAATCCTTCAGGTCTCTCTTAACGGACTCCTCCCATGTCAAAATCGGTCGACCCCGCCCTCTCTTGACATTCTCCGCACGCTTTAGCCGTCTGCTATGCACTGGAGCTTCTGGAGGCCTGCGCTGAATATGCCCAAACCATCTCAAACGATGTTGGACAAGCTTCTCCTCAATTGGTGCTACCCCAACTCTATCTCGTATATCATCATTCCGGACTCGATCCTTCCTCGTGTGGCCACACATCCATCTCAACATACGCATCTCCGCCACACCTAACTGTTGAACATGTCGCCTTTTAGTCGGCCAACACTCCGCGCCATACAACATTGCGGGTCGAACCGCCGTCCTGTAGAACTTGCCTTTTAGCTTTTGTGGCACTCTCTTGTCACAGAGAATGCCAGAAGCTTGGCGCCACTTCATCCATCCGGCTTTGATTCGATGGTTCACATCTTCATCAATACCCCCATCATCCTGCAACATTGACCCCAAATACCGAAAGGTGTCCTTCCGAGGTACCACCTGGCCATCAAGGCTAACCTCCTCCTCCTCACAGCTAGTAGTACTGAAACCGCACATCATGTACTCGGTTTTAGTTCTACTAAGCCTAAACCCTTTCGATTCCAAGGCTTGTCTCCATAACTCTAACTTCCTATTTACCCCCATCCGACTATCGTCAACTAGCACCACATCATCCGCAAAGAGCATAAACCATGGGATATCTCCTTGTATACCCCTTGTGACCTCATCCATCACCAATGCAAAAAGATAAGGGCTCAAAGCTGACCCCTGATGCAGTCCTATCTTAATCGGGAAGTCATCGGTGTCGACATCACTTGTTTGAACACTTGTCACAACATTATTGTACATGTCCTTGATGAGGGTAATGTACTTTGCTGGGACTTTGTGTTTCTCCAAGGCCCACCACATGACATTCCGCGGTATCTTATCATAGGCCTTCTCCAAGTCAATGAACACCATATGCAAGTCCTTCTTATGCTCCCTATATCTCTCCATAAGTTGTCGTACCAAGAAAATGGCTTCCATGGTCGACCTCCCAGGCATGAAACCAAACTGATTTTTGGTCACGCTTGTCATTCTTCTTAAGCGGTGCTCAATGACTCTCTCCCATAGCTTCATTGTATGGCTCATCAGCTTAATTCCACGGTAATTAGTACAACTCTGAACATCCCCCTTGTTCTTGAAGATTGGTACTAATATACTCCGTATCCATTCTTCTGGCAACTGCATAAAGATAAAGAAAATCACTAGGGGGCTTGGTCATGTTTGAACCACAGCTACACCTCTTGATAGGCTTTTCAGCCACACAATGACAAATTTGTGGAGCCAAAGAGAGTATTGTGCACTGTACAAACTCAAACCTAGGCACACGCTGAGCATCGCTCACAAAGTTACTTGGGGGCTCTTTTTTGCAAAGCAACAAAGAGTTTGAAAGGACCCTTGTAATTGGCTATCAAGCCACGGCTTGGAAGCCTGGTGTATTCACCTAAAACCCCGGGTTAACCTGCCTTCATCAAGTAAGCCACTCCTATCCAGGTAATCCTGGCATGACCCATCGAACGCTTGACAAGTCAATCTTTTACAGACCCTGAACTTGTCATAGTTAAAACGGTGATTGGTTAATTGGAGGCCCATCTTAAAAGGCTTTGTTAAATGGTTTAACTCAGAGGCCTGGTAGCCCATGAAAAGCCTCGATTTGGAGCCTGGCAGCTCGTAAAAAGCCTCGCATATTTTCCTATTTGAATTTTGTTTGTTGACAATCATAAGTATTTTTTGTTAAACCGGCATCCTTGATCCGGCTTTCTTTCCAACCACCAGCTGTTGGCTCATGATCAGTTATAAACCGGTGGTCACTGACCCGGTATGGTTTGACTAGATCACCAGTATTATGACGAAAATCCGGTAGGTATACCGGTCCGGTTTAATAGATAGACCGGCATTATGAAAGATGAGATTATCAAACGTATCGGGTTGGTGCTAAACACCTTTGCTGTATGCACGTTTGCTCACTCAAGGAGGTATGTTCTGTACATTATTTTTTGTACAAACACTTGATTATTCAGCTCAAGTACTATATACTTCTTGGATATTATGACATGTTTAGCGGTAAACCGCTAGACACTTTTAAGTTTTTTGTACCCAGGAATGCAAGTCATCATAGATTATGCATAAAATATATCCTGAAGGGCGGCACAGATTGTCACAAAGGGCTACAAAGCATGCTCGATGGCATGGAAGATAAACAAAGTTTCAGCTATCCTATTACATGAAGCTTTAAAGCGACTCAAATAGAGCCATTGTTTTTCACAGTAGCCATATAAACCGGCGACCGGATCAAGACTCTTCCTCACGACGGTTTGACAGTTGCGGATCAGTTGGTGCACACACTTCTTCATCCCTCCCTAGCCGCTGGAAATCAGCCGTTGACCAATCGATTCCGGTTAAGGCTCAGAATACTGCTTCTTCATGGATAAGATCAGAAGGGTTAATATCAGGCGCATAAGTGTGCTTACGAATCGGAGGCACAAGTTCTTCGACTTCATGGATCTCGGCTGGCTGTCTTTTCCCTTCTGCATCATAAAATGGTTGAAAACGGGACAAATCGGTGTCTTCAGCTAATTTGCTGGCCGCTGGCCGCATCTGTTTGGTCAACCGCCAAAGATCATCATTGTCAAAGTTTGAACCGTCTTCTTTAATGCCTGGATACCCTTTAATGATATCCTCCGCTTCAAGATCTGGAATCCAGGCCTTGGCTCGAATAAGGGCAGTTAATTCTCTGGCTCTTGCAGCGGCTCTCTTCAACTCGGCAATACGCGCCGGTAACATGCCCAGCTTCTCAAGGGTTTCCTTAATCAACATTGGCGCCGGTTTGTTATAGGCTGCTGTACTAATGGCTCGCTGAGATCCAGAGTATAGCTGCTCAACCAATTTGTATGCCGCTTTGAGCTTCATCCGCATATCTGCACCAAGATGAGTGATCCGAGTTCCTGCCAAAGATTTTGTCAACATCGTGGTCAGTTTTAAGATTCATTGCCTGATGCAACATACATAAGCAGATACTTACCAAAGATAGCAGAGGTCATAGCGTTGATTTGGCGCTTCAAACCGGCTAGTTCTTCAGCCACCGGTTTCAGGGCTTCCTCGGCATCTACGGCTCTTTTGGTCAAACCGGCTTTTTCGGTTTCCCATGCAGCATGCTCTTGATTGAAGGATTCTTAATTTTTTTCATTCCGGCCAGGGCCTGGGTCAGCTCCTCTTTGGCTTTTGCAGCTTCGGCTTGTTGCGACTTCACATTTTTTTGCAAGTCAGAGTTTTTGGCATCTTTGCTTCTCAGTTCAGCCTGCAACATTGAAGGTATCTTCAACAAAACAACATATATATATGCACTAAGTATAAAGCATATAACAAGTTATCCACTTCATACTTGGGGGCTAATGCTTATTTTCTCTCAAATACTACCTTCTATGCAAGTCTCCAGAACAATGAAAGCATTATCCTTGACACTTGGGGGCTAATGTACGTTTGTTCTTAACTGGCGGTATGGATTAAAAGCCGGATTAACTTGCCAAGTTAAACCGGCCTTTGGGGGCTATGCTACAGAATGTTATCTCATTTTTCAAACATGAGTTTTATCTATGATTGAAGACACGCCTTGGCAAGGATTAATGATGGGATGCTTAAAATGTTACAAAGACCCGGTTTATGATTGATAATCATAAAACGGCTCTTTGGGGCTACTTGGAATAGTATTTCAGCCATAAATCAATATGCAAGGGAGAAGAATTTACCTCATATCATTCTTTCATCAAATTCACCAAACTGGCTTCATAATCCCGGTTTGAGTGCAGACGGTTCAAGAAGCCAGAATGAAGCTCATCAGCGTTAAGATGAGCATAGTTGGATAAGTCGCTGCTCCATTTACCTTTATCCCTGGCAAATTGCTCTTCTTTGGCGCTATGCTGAGCCAAAATGACGGGATGACCAGGAGAACTGTGGCCTGCTCCAGTAATAATAACGTCATCGCCTTGGCCTTCAGGATTTTGGGCGGATGATGATGGAATTTCAATATCTTTCATTGGATTAGCCCGGTTTGGTTCTGCCGGTTCAGCATCAGGGGCGGCAGGCTCATCATCTGTGGGTTCGTCAGTATGTTGGCCGTCAAGGGGCGGATCATCAAAAGTTGTTTCAGGATGGAGGCCTTCCGGTTCACTTGTTTGCTTCGGTTCAACTCTCGGTTCTTCTTCTTCAGCAACAGGGTCTTCTGGCGGATTGGTAACCCGAGCTTTCTTGCTGGTTCTGGCTTTGGCCCTGCAAACAGAATAAAAAGGGTTAACATCCTGTTCAAAAGATGTATGGCGCATTGAAAGGAAAGGTTTTTTGTAACTCACCCAGCCACAGTTTTCAAAGGGGGGAGTTGAGTTGCTGTCGATTCACCAGAAGAGGAAGGAGGTGTCACCTGATGCCGGGGTACTGATCCACGGGCACCTATGGGACCGGCGGACCGAGTCCCTTTCGGTTCGGCGAGGGCGGAGGTCGCACGAAGAGCGGATCGAGGCGAAGCACACGAGCGGTTTACCCAGGTTCGGGCCGCACGGATGCGTAAAACCCTACTCCTGCTTTGTGAATTGTATTGAGTTCTTGCTCGGGAGCGTGGAGTGCTACAGTACACACCAGCAGCTAACGAGACCGAGCGTGAGTGTTCTCTGAACTCTCTAACCAGCCCCCCCCCCTCTACGTTGCGCATGGGCCTCCTTTTATATGCTCAAGGGGTCACCGACAGGTGGCAACGTAGACAAGGGTAAAAATGGAAAGATGCTGCGATAGGTACAGCTACCTACTACAGTGTATCATACCTAACCTTAACGGCAGAGGACCAGGGCATTAAATGCCCGTCTGCGTCGCCTAAATAGTGTAAAAGGGACCGTCAGGGACGCCACTGCTCTCCACGATGGCAATCTTGTCAGCGCCGCTTGCCACCGCGCACCCCTGGCTGCACAGCCTCCCGCCACGTATGCCTGGAAGGGTCCCAGAGCGACACGTTGGTGGATGTGCTGGAGCGCGGGCACAGAGTGGTGGCTTGCCGCGGCAAGCGCCTTGCCGCGGTCGTTGTCTTGTCGCGTCCGGGAACTTGTCGCTCATCGGGCCTTGCCGGGACGCGAGGCGCGTCGCGACAAGTTCCTTGAGGTGCCTTGGTTGGCCTTCCCGGCAAGCTCCTCTTGCGGGGGTCTTGTGATGCCTTGGCTTGGATACTTTGTTCTTGAATGGCTCCAATGGAACCACGGAGGACCTTGGCGGTCACCCGGCAAGCCTTGCCGTGGGACGCTGCGACTGCTCGTGGACAAGTTCGGGATACTAGGGTACCCCTACTCTAGTACACCGACAGGAGCCCCCGGGCCTGGGCCATACACGATGCTGAGCGCTGTTGGGCCAGGCCCAAAACAGGGCACGGGCACGCGCGGCCTAGGTTACGCCGTATCTCTCTCCGTATCCACCGCGCCCTCCCTGAACGGCACGCGTTGAATGCGGTGTCGTGGGAGAGAACGTGGGTGGTTTCTTTATTCGGAAATGCGGAACGTCCGCCCCCTCCCTCCTTATAAGCAGGGGAAACAGGGGAAGTCCGCCCATTCGCCCGTTGCTGCTTCCAATCTCAGAAATCTCCGCCGCTCCCTCGTCTTCCCAAAGCCGAAAGAGAGCGGCGCTCCGCCCCCCATCGCCACCAACACCACCAACGCTGTCGACCTCCTCCACTACTTCCGCCATGGCTCCAAAAGCCGACAAGGGGAAGGTCGTGAAGTCGACCGAGGCGCAGTGGCTTGCGGCGCTGCGGAAGGAGCGGGCAGTCTTCCCCCCCAAGCTTGCCGCGAAGGAGCTGAGGGAGAACTACTACCTCTTCTGGTCGACGGAGACACGAGCGCATCCGCGCACGAAGGTACTCCCCGCCGCCGCTTGGAAGAAGGCCCCAAATGGATACCCTTTCTTCGCCTTGTTCTTCTACTGCGGGCTCTGCCCGCCTTTCTCTGAATTCTTCTGCGATATCATGAACACCTACGGGTTCCACCTCCTTGACTTCACCCCCAATGCCGTGCTGACCATGGCAGTTTTCGCACATCTCTGCGAAAACTTTGTCGGAGTCCACCCCAGTGTTGCCCTCTTTCGCCATTTCTTCATACCCCGAGTAGAGAGAGGAGAGCCTCTATCCGACGGGATCGCCTGGATCTCAAGGGCCGGCAAGAAGGAAACTTATCTGGAGGGAGAATTCCGCGGCAAGTGGGAGGAGTGGAGAGCAGACTGGTGCTGGATTGACGAGGAGAACCCGCAGCCATTCACCACCCAGCGCCAAACCCCAGTAGCACGCGGCAGCGATTGGAGTGATGTGGCCCCGGAAGACGACAGGCTGAAGATTGCTGTCACCCGGATCCTGCGCCTCAGGCTCGCCGGGCTCACTGTAGGCGCTGTTGGCGCAGACTTTCTTCGCCGCCGCATCGCCCCCCTGCAGGAACGGGGGAGACCTGCCTGGGAGTTCAAGAACGCGACGGATATCATGAGGCTGCGGCCGGGCCTCAACTTCAACTTCACGGTTCTGGAGCTAACGCTATGCTGCAGGAGCTGTTCAAGTATGACCCCCAACATCCCGAGGTGTTCAGGTTGCCGGGGGGTGTCGTTCCGTTGTGCAACAATTCCGCGCTCGACCGCATTCGTGCAATGATGCCGCTGTGCGACTCGCATGGAATTGTGCCAACTTGGCAAGAGCCTGCAGACGACGTCGTGCGGCAATTCTTCGATGACTTGGTGGAAGTGCCGATCCGCTCCAACGAGAAGGATGGCCTCACCCGCGACACCACCGATGCGGAGATGGCACTCATCGCCACTAGGCTGGAAGAGGCGGCGACAGCCACGGCCGCGGGCGAATTTGGATTCACCGTGGAGGAGGCAGATGCAGCAGAGGTGGCAAGCCATGCCGAGCGAAGGGAGCCCGCCGGTGAGAAAGAACTTGCCGGTCATGGCGTCGGGTCGAGCGAGCCCGCCAAGGATACGAGCAGCTCGCTGGAGATCAAGTCCTCTTCCTCTTCATCTTCGGGCAGCTCGCCGCAAGCAGAGCCTCCATCCCCACCAAGAAGGCGTCTCCGCAAGGCCGGTGACGTAGCGGAGCGGCAAGCGGGTCAATAGTCGCCGCGCCGCGTGACACGCTCCACCGCGGCAAACACCGTTGCCGTGGGAGCGCCTCATGCCGCGACGTCAACTGGAGCGGGGTCTAGCCGGACCACCGCTTCAGTTCCTGCCGCTACTCACGCCGCACCGGCAGCCGGAGCGGGGTCGTCTCAGACCACCGCCACTGCTCCCGCCAAGCGGCCAAGGGAAGCTTCTCCTCCGCCTCCTCGCGCCGGGCGCGCGCCGGACTTCGACTTCTCCGCATTCAGCTCCGACGAGGAAGAAGAAGAAGAGTAAGCTTCTCTTGCTGTACTTGGAGTTCTTCAATTCTTGCTGTTTTGTTTTGTATCTCATTTGCTTTTCCCTGAACTTGTTCCTCTTTAGGACTCTGGCCCAGAGAGCAGCAAAGAGGGCCAAGGTCCCGGTGATTGTCATCGAGGACGAACCTACTGCGACAGCAGGAGGTGCGGCCGAGACAACCTTGCCGGACCCGACAACTTTTCTCCAGAGCAGCCCCCAGCGTAAGTATATGGTTTGCTTTCCGCTTGTGAGGTGAGCATGGATACTCTGTCTTTGCTGATATCTGACTGCTGGTTTGTGTAGGAGCAGAGCAGCCCCACCAGGAGCCAAGGGAGAATCCCCCGACAAGGGAGAACTCTCCGGCAAGGGAGGGCTTCCCGGTAAGGGAGAAGTCTCCGGCAAGGGAGGGTTCTCCGGCAAGGGACAGCACCAGCGGCCCCCGACGGCGGAGACCACGACTGCAGAACCTGGTACAGGTAATCCTTTCGCTACAAGATTTCCCTTGGGTTCTTCTTCTCTTGATCTTCTTTTTGTTGGATTTTTGCTTGACTCTTCTCCCCTTTCCGGCTGTCAGACCCATCTGCTACAGAGCCGATGGAGACCGAGGTTGCCACCGAAGAAGCAGCCGGTGCTGGCGATCCCGCCGACACAGAGGCCGCCAAGGCTGCCGCCGCAGCAACTGGCGAGGGGTCCGGTGATCGCACTGACGGCCCTGAGGCCGCAAGAGCTCCAGGCTCTACACTAACCGCTGACCCGTCCGCCGCTGCCGCAGCACCAGGCTCTGAAGAGCCCCAGCCAGGCGTCTACTTGAAGGCTGGCGAAGGCATCTTCATCAACCTCCCTTGGGCGTCAAGCTCTAGAGCGCCGGTCGAAGGGGAGATCTTCGATGGAGAAGTGCTCGCCTCCGCTGGGCTGACGCTGGTTGACGCGCCAAGCAGCAGCAACGAGCCTGAGGAGGAGCGACTGCTGCGGAAGCTGTTGTTGCTCTCCCGCACGCGGCAAGCCAAGCTAGACTCCCGCGAGGCACTTGTCGCGAAAGCGGGAGCAGACATCGAGAAGCGCGCGGAGGAGCTCCGGGGTCTTCACCAGGAAGCTCTCCGGTCCTTGGCAGAGGAGCGGGAGCAACTTGCCGAAGCGCAGAAAGCCTTCCTCCTCGGGAAGGCCGAAGTCGAAGAGCAACAGCGGCTTGCCGCTATGAAGCTATCCGCGGAGGAGGGCGAGCTGGCGCAGCGGAAGGTCAATCTCGACGCCCACGAGGAGGAGCTTGCCGTGCGCGAGGAGAAACTCGGCGGAGCCCTCAAGCAAGCGGAGGATGCTGCCGCCGCCGCCGAGGCCGCCAAGAAGGAGTTGGAGACGAAGGTGGCACAGCTGGAGGCCGATCTCGCCGAGAAGGGCAGAGAGCTCAGCGTCGCCAAGGACTCCAACGCGAATCTTGAGTTGAAGCTGACCGCTTTGACCAAGACTCTGGACGGCGCCAAGAAGTAGGAGGCGGCCTTGAAAGAAGAGATCAAGGCCGACAAGGCACTGCTGGAGAGTGTTGCCGCCACCCAGAATGCCTTCAGGGAGACTGTGGAGCACTGGACGGAGAGTCTTGTGAGTGTCGCCGCCAACATAGACAGGGAGCTGGCGCAGCTGGGGATGGAGGACCTCGGGTATCCCTTCGACGAGAACCTCCAACCCAGCGCCAAGCTCGTCTTGTTCTTCAAGGGCGTGGCGACGGCCCTCCAGCGACTCCGGGAGAGGATCCCAAAGCAGCTGGCCGACGAGTCGCGCAAGATCTGCCGGGAGCTCTTCAGAAAGTGTTGGTGAAGGTGGCCTTCCGCAATCCGGGCCTCAACCTCACCAACGTCCTCAAGACCCTGCCGCCGGACGCTGATCTGTAGGCGCTCAAGGCCCTTGTCGCACCCATTGTGGACAAGGTGAGCGGGATCAAGAGGATCGAGGGCGATCGCGTAGACTAGGCCGCCCATTTCTTCTTTTCTTGTCGCTGTTTGTCATGTTATGGAAACAATCTGTTAGAGCCGCGACAACCTATCTTTGTAATATAACTCTATTCTGGGTAATAATTGTAATGTTATTCCCTTTACTTGATTCCTCCCTTTGTATGTCTTTTTACCCTACGCTTTTAGGGAACTTGCCGGTGCAGGCACCTGAGCCGCGAGCACTGAGTGCGGGACGTCAGCAGCCTGCTGGCGGTGCCGCTACTGACAAGAAACCTTGTCGCAACTAGTTGCAGCTCGCTTAAGTTGTTGAGCGGACTCGAAACAAAGTAAGGGCGCAACTAGCCACGAGTTGGTTCCTCCGCGCACAGGTTTTCCATACAAAGTGCGGTCGTTCAAGGGAGATAACTTAAAAATTAAAAAAACTGATTGCTCAAACTTTGGCAACTTAGCTTTTCTGTTGTTTGCTTCCTGGCAAGGCGAAACTTTGTTGAATGACGCCTAGTCCATGCCATTATCTTCTCCTCCCCCCCCGGCAAACTTGTGGGCGAGGGAACCTTACTTTCCTTGAGAAAAAAGAAAGAAGAGAAAATAAAGATATGGAGCCTTACGGCTCGTTATTGCTTATCATGGAGTAGGTGCTGCACAAAGTGTCAGATAACATATGCAAAAAATAGAAAGCATGAAATTGACAAAATGTGCGGAGCACATGAGCTTTACTTATGCACGGGGTCTGCGCCCGGCTTTGTACAAAGGATTACATGCAACAGCGGCAAGACTTGTATAAAAGGTGGTTGCCGGAACAGGTTCCGGCAACCGCGCCTTACGGGTAAAACATACGAAGATGCTCAATGTTCTAGGAGTTGCTCACCGGAATGGCATCTTCAGTCTCAAGGCGGACAGCGCCAGGCCTAGTGACTCGTTTCACCCGGTAAGGGCCTTCCCACTTCGGCGTCAACTTGTTGGAATTCTTGGCGGACTGAACACGCCGAAGAACAAGGTCGCCTTCCTCGAGACTTCTGGCATTAACTTTGCGGCTATGGTAGAGGCGCAAAGCTTGCTGGTAGCAAGCAGCTCGCACAGCAGCCTGAAGACGGTCTTCCTCAAGGAGCAGCGCGTTATCTTGTCGTAGCTGCTCTTGCTCAAACTCATCATAAGCGAGCACTCGAGGTGATCCATATACGAGTTCCATGGGGATAACTGCCTCTGCTCCATAGACTAGAGCGAAAGGTGTCTGGCCAGTGGCTCGATTTGGCGTCGTCCTGATCGACCAAAGAACCACCGGCAGCTCCTCGATCCAGTTTCTTCCGTACTTGTGCAGCCTGTCGAAAGTTCTGGTCTTGAGCCCGCGCAGCACTTTAGCATTTGCCCTCTCCGCTTGACCGTTGCTTCTCGGGTGTGCAACAGAAGCGAAGCAGACCTTGGCGCCAAGATCTTGGACGTACTGCATGAAGGTGCGGCTCGTGAATTGCGTACCGTTGTCGGTGATTATCCTGTTAGGGATCCCGAAGCGACAAACAATCGACCTGAAGAACTTGACTGTTGACTGTGCTATCACCTTCCTCACTGGTTCCACTTCCGGCCACTTTGTGAACTTGTTGATTGCAACGTACAAGTACTCAAAGCCCCCGACTGCTCGGGGAAAGGGGCCGAGGATGTCGAGCCCCCAGACCGAAAATGGCCAGAATAAAGGGATCGTCTGGAGAGCTTGAGCTGGTTGGTGTATCTGCTTGGAATGGAACTGGCACGCTTCACACTTGGTTACTTGTGCAGTTGCATCCTGGAGGGCTGTCGGCCAAAAGAAACCTTGCCGGAATGCTTTGCCGACAAGTGCTCTTGCGCCAATGTGGTGTCCACATATGCCTCCATGTATCTCTGCCAACAGCTTTTGTCCGTCTTCCCGGTGAATACACTTCAATTTCACACCGTTGAGTCTTCTTCTGTACAGTGTCTTGTCGACAAACTGGTACATACTTGACTGCTGGGCTACTCTTTCCGCTTCTGCTTGCTCTTCGGGAAGTTCTCCTTTCTGAAGGAAACGGACAATCTGCTGCGCCCATGCTAGAGCTTGTGGCTCGACAACAAGGACTAAAGGCGAATCTGCTGCTGCGGGAACATCCGCTTCTACGGTGAGAACCTGCGGCTCTGCCGGAGCTTGACGTTCCCCGGCAAGCTTGCCGGAGCAAAACTTGTCGGGAGCTTCTGCTTCGACGGAGCAAACCCTAGGGCTTGCCGGAGCAGATTGCTCCTCAGCGCAAGGCAAATCTGTCGCTGCGGGAACGTCCGCTCCTACGGCGAGAACCTGCGGTTCTACCGGAGCTTGATGTTCCCCGGCAAGCTTGCCGGAGCAAAACTTGTCGGGAGCTTTTGCTTCAACGGAACAAACCCTAGGGCTTGCCGGAGCAGACTGCTCCTCAGCGCTCTTGGCGTTGATCTTGGGGACCTTCTTGGCGGCGGCTTCGGGGAGCTCTGCCGGCAAATAGTCACCAGAAATCAACTTCCTCTTCTTGCTCTGTCCAGTTGATGGCGCTACAGACGGTTGAGTCAGCTTGAGCACAAAAATCCCTGGTTCCACAGGTAACTTAAGTGCGGCGCACTTTGACAGGCCCTCGGCAATGGTGTTCTGAGCTCTTGGAACATGCTCCATCTACAGGCCGTCAAAGTGCTCTTCTAGCTTTCTCACTTCATCGACGTAGGCTTCCATCAACGGACTCTGATAGCTCTTGTTCACTTGCCGGACGACAAGCTGCGAGTCACCCCTGACAATGAGCTTCTTGATCCCAAGGTCTGCCGTGATCCTGAGACCGGCAAGCAAGCCTTCATACTCTGCAGTATTGTTTGTTGCTTGCTCCTTGGGAAAGTGCATCTGGACTACGTACTTGAGGTGCTCTCCGGTGGGTGCGACAAGCAGCACGCCAGCGCCGGCGCCTTGCAGCGAAAAGGCACCATCAAAGTACATCAGCCACTCTTTGCTTGCTTCTTCGACGGGGATGCTCATTTCTGGAATTTGTTCATCTGGTGTTGGCGTCCATTCTGCTATGAATTCTGCCAATGCTCTGCTTTGGATAGTTGAAGTACTCTCAAACTTAAGGGCAAAACCTGACAGTTCCAGTGCCCACTCAACAATCATGCCTGTCGCTTCTGGATTCTGTAGTATCCTCTTCAGCGGGAAGCGAGTGACAACTGTGATCTCATGTGCTTGGAAGTAATGGCGCAGCTTTCTCGAGGCCATGAGAAGGCCGAAAAGCAATTTCTGCAGGCCAGAGTACCTTGACCTAGCCCCCTACAGAAGGGAACTAACAAAGTAAACTGGGCGCTGCACCATCTTCTTCTGTATCTCCTCTCGCATCTGCGCAGATCCATCTTTGTCGGGACCAGAGCTTGCCGGGGAAGCCCGCTGCTTGTCACTGGATGTGCCTGCCGTGGTTGCTGGCTCGTCATCTGCCTCCCTCTCTGCTACTAACACAACACTAACCACTTGATTGGTTGCCGCTATATACAGCAGCAACTTCTCTTGTGGCTTAGGTGCGACAAGTATTGGAGTGGAGGACAGGTATCTCTTCAAGTCTTGCAGCGCAGCCTCCGCTTCCGGAGTCCATTTCATTGGACCTGCCTTTTTCAATATTTTGAAAAACGGCAGGGCGCGCTCAGCAGACTTAGAGATAAACCTGCTGAGAGCAGCCACACAACCGGCAAGTCTTCGTACATCCTTGACATGCTTTGGTGCTTCAATCTGCTCAATGGCCTTGAACTTGTCGGGATTGGCTTCGACTCCCCGCTGAGACACGAAGAACCCGAGAAGCTTGCCGGAGGGGACTCCAAACACACACTTCTCGGGGTTGAGCTTGAGGTTGATCTTACGCAGATTTGCAAAAGTCTCGTCTAAATCTTGAATCAGAGTTGCCTTGTCCTTGCTCTTGACCACTATGTCATCCATGTAGGCTTCCACATTTCTGTGTATTTGCGGCTCAAGAGCGACATGGACTACTCTTGCAAATGTTGAACCAACATTCTTTAATCCGAAAGGCATCCATATGAAACAGTACGTGCCACATGGAGTAATGAATGCGGTCTTCTCCTCATCTTCTTCTGCCATGAAAATCTGATGGTATCCTGAGTATGCATCAAGAAATGAAAGCAAATCACATCCGGCTGTGGAGTCAACAATCTGGTCAATGCGCGGCAAAGGAAATGGGTCTTTGGGACAAGCTTTGTTAACATCGGTAAAATCGATACAAAGTCTCCATTTCCCGTTCGCCTTGCGCACGACTACAGGATTGGCCAACCACGTAGGATGGAGCACTCCTCTGACAAGGCCTGCTGCTTCCAACTTCTTGATCTCTTCTGCAATGAATTCTTGGCGCTCCACTGCTTGCTTCCTGACCTTCTGCTTGATGGGCCGCGCATGAGGACAAATGGCAATATTGTGCTCAATTACTTTCCTGGGAACACCGGGGATGTCAGACGGTTGCTACGCAAACACATCGACACTCGCCCGCAGGAAAGCAATGAGCGCGCTTTCCTATTTAGGGTCGAGAGTGGCGCTGATGGTGAAGGTACCACCAGTGCCGTCCTCCTTGGCGGACACCTTCTTGGTTTCTGGTGGAGCTGCCATTGTCTTCTTACACTTGCCGGTGGAGCTCGATGGTGCGTCCTCGACGGCAGCGCAGCACTCCGAAGAGGTGCGCTTGCCGGAGTGGGCATCAGAACTCTTGCCGGGCTTGGCCTTCTTCTTCCCCCCGAGAGCTTCAACGGCAAGTGGCTTGCTATCTGTTGCGGCTGCCACTTCCCGGTAGATCTTGTCGGCGCAGATAAGAGCATCCTTCTTGTCGCCAGGGACAGAGATGACGCTCATCGGGCCTGGCATCTTCAGCACGTTGTATGCGTAGTGAGAGGCTGCCATGAACTTGGCGAGTGCTGGACGACCGAGTATCCCATTGTAAGGCAATGGGAAATCGGCAATGTCAAAAGTGACCCTCTCAGTCCTGAAGTTCATCTCGCTGCCAAATGTTACTGGCAATGTGACCTTCCCCTTCGGCTTGCTCCTTCCCGGGTTGATTCCTTGGAATGTGCCGGTCTCTTCAAGCTCGCTGTCAGGGATCTGGAGTTTCTGGAGTACAGGGGAGGAGATCAGGTTCAAGCCGGCCCCGCCGTCAACTAGCATCTTAGTGACCTTGAGGTTGCGGATAGTTGGTGAAACCAACATCGGCAAACACCCGACCGCAGTTGTGCGATCAGGGTGATCCTCAATATCAAAGATGATAGGCGTGCTGGACCATTTCAGAAGCTTGCGTGACTCGACAGGTGGTTCCGCTGCATTGACTTCCCGCACCCACTGCTTGAGTTGGCGGTGCGAAGTATGCAGAGAAGCACCGCCGTCAATGCACAAGACCTCTGTGGCTTTCTGGAACTCCTGCTCACTGGTCTTGACATCATCCATGTCTTCTTCGTCGTCGTCATCTTCATCCTTGTCGCGGCCGCGGGGAGGTCTGTCTCCTTGCCGCTGCTTGGCCTTGCCGCGGCGTCCTCCCCGGCCGGCGCGCTTCTTGCCAGATTCTCCGTCGCCTCCTTGGGCCCTCTCCTTGTCGCATCGCTCGTATTCAGCCTTTTGCTGCTGGACAAGCTGCTCGACCTTCTTACAGCTCTGGAGGTCATGGCCCTTGGTGCGGTGGATCTTGCAGTACTACTTGTCGGTGCCGTCCTGCTTGTCGGCGACCGCCACAGCCTGGCAGTTGGTGCATGCGGCAATCTCCTTGCCAGAGCTACCAACTTTGGCTTTATTGGCGCCACCTTCGTTGCCGGACTGCTCAACGACTAGCACATCTTTGCCTTTCTTCTTCCTGTTGTTCCGCCACCGGTTTTTCTTTGCCGGGGCCGCATCCTCGGTGTCAGATCCTCCTGCTCCTGTATTCTCTCCGGGGAGTTTCCTCCCTTCTTCAGCACATGCACACTTGTCGGCCAGGCATACAGCTCACTGACGTCCATAATCTTGCACATCGCCATCTCCTCCCGCATCCTGCGGTTACGCACGTTCTGGTGGAACGCGCTGATGACCGCGACAGGGTGGACATCTGGGATGTTGTGCTGTACACGGCTGAATCTCTGAATGTACTTGCGCAGAGGCTCTCCTTCCTTCTGGGCGAGCAGATGAAGGTCACTCTCTTGGCCATGAGGTTTGTGGCCGCCTGTAAAGGCGCCGACAAACTGATGGCATAGGTCTGCCTAGGAGGATATGGAGTTGTCCGGCAAGTGCATGAGCCAGGACCTGACGTTGGGCTTGAGCACCAGCGGGAAGTAGTTGGCAAGGATCTTGTCGTCCCGCCCCCCGACAGCCTGCACCGCGATGGTGTAGATGCTGAGGAACTCCGACGGATGCGACTTGCCGTCGTACTTCTCTGGTACGTCTGGCTTGAAATTCTTCATGCTGGGCCACTGGACTTGCCGCAGCTCACGAGTAAACGCAGGGCAACCTACCGCGTACGGCAAGTCGCCTGGTTCCCCTGGCGCATGCATGTCGACAGAGGGCCCATCGCACTGGTCTGATTGACGTCGCGCTTCTCTTCGGCGCTCGATGCGAGTACGAGCGTCTTCTTGCTGTCGTTCTTGAAGAACTTGGCGCTGATCGCGATGAGCTCGTGGATCTGATGACGCGGTGGAGTCGCTGTCGAGGTGGATCCGGCGAGTCGGAGATCTTGGCCTTCGGGGCGGAGAGTGCATAGTGGTTGCACCCCCACCGGTCTTGTCGCCACCGGCTCGTGCCTGGCTGACTTGTCGCGGCTGCGACGTGCTCGGGTGCCGTTGGGTGTCGCCGTTGGTGAAGCCGATGAGACTCTGAATGGTGGCCCTCCAGTCATCGATCTTGTCTGCCGCTGGAGGGTAGTCCAGGAGCAGTTGAGCTCGCGCCAAAGCTTCTGCTGCAGTGGCGGGTGGCGGTGGCGAACGGTGCGAGGAGCGGGATATGCTCGGACTTCTAACTATGTTAGAAGGAGCAGTGTCCCGTCCAGGCGACCGTGCATCGCTCGTGCCAGCATGTTGGCGTGCATGCTGGTCTTGAGCACTCCGAGATCCACCAGCTCGATCTTGGTCCAGCAAACGCATGGTACCGTGAGTACCATGACGCTGCCGGTCCCGCGCCTCCTGAGATGGGCGCGGTGCATGTACGGACGCCGAGGTCTTGGAGTGCGCCCGGTCGTTGTGGGAGCCGGCTACGCCGCCGATGGGCAGCGCAGCCTTGTCCTTGGACCTGGCAGCATCGTGAGCTCCCTCATCGACGCCCGTTCTTCCGCCGGCGTCCGCCCCATCAGCCGTTTGCTCCAGCGGTGGTGGGTTTGACGCGGACGGAGCAGCCGCCTCCGAAGCCTTCTTCTTCGGTGGCATGTTGATGAAGATGATGAAGATCTAGCTCGCTTGGACGCCGGATCTGGTTCACACAACCTCGACGGCCCCTACCTGGCGCGCCAAAGATGCCGGGGTACTGATCCATGGGCATCTATGGGACCGGCGGACCGAGTCCCTTTCGGTTCGGCAGGGGCGGAGGTCGCACGAAGAGCGGATCGAGGCGAAGCACACGAGCGGTTTACCCAGGTTCGGGTCGCACGGATGCGTAAAACCCTACTCCTGCTTTGTGAATTGTATTGAGTTCTTGCTCGGGAGCGTGGAGTGCTACAGTACACACCAGCAGCTAACGAGACCAAGCGTGAGTGTTCTCTGAACTAGCTAACCAGCCCCCCCCCCTCTATGTTGCGCATGGGCCTCCTTTTATATGCTCAAGGGTCACCGACAGGTGGCAACGTAGACAAGGGTAAAAATGGAAAGGTGCTGCGGTAGGTACAGCTACCTGCTACAGTGTATCATACCTAACCCTGACGGCAGAGGACCAGGGCATTAAATGCCCGTCTGCGTCGCCTAAATAGTGTAAAAGGGACCGTCAGGGACGTCACTGCTCGCCACGGTGGCAATCTTTTCAGCGCCGCTTGCCACCGCGCACCCCTGGCTGCACAGCCTCCCGCCACGTATGCCTGGAAGGGTCCCAGAGCGACACGTTGGTGGATACGCTGGAGCGCGGGCACAGAGTGGTGGCTTGCCGCGGCAAGCGCCTTGCCGCGGTCGTTGTCTTGTCGCGTCCGGGAACTTGTCACTCACCGGGCCTTGCCGAGATGCGAGGCGCGTCGCGGCAAGTTCCTTGAGGTGCCTTGGTTGGCCTTCCCGGCAAGCTCCTCTTGCCTGGGTCTTGTGGTGCCTTGGCTTGGATACTTTGTTCTTGAATGGCTCCAAAGGAACCACGGAGGACCTTGGCGGTCACCCGGCAAGCCTTGCCGCGGGACGCTGCGACTGCCCGTGCACAAGTTCGGGATACTAGGGTACCCCTGCTCTAGTACACCGACACCTGATAATTTGAATCGGACGGATTAAGAGGCTGTCTGAAATAACCTGCCTTGGGGTAAGAATGGTCAGAAGTAGGAGAGACCTCAGACCAACGCATCTGAACTGGAGTATCAGGTAAACCGGTAGAGGTGACCTGTTGGCCACTGTGCCGAGTTGTCCGGCGAGCCTCATGCTGTTGAGTCTTCAAAATAAATGTTGGATCCAAGTGAGCAAGAGGGTGAGAAAAGCTTACTTTCCGGATTGTTTGGCGAGTTTTTTGTGTTGGCATAGAGTCTGAACCGGAGGAAAGGGTAATTAACTCTACGTCCTCAGCGTAACTAGCTTCGGCCTCCCGAGGAAGATCATTGTTAACAAGATGCATAAAAAGAGAGCCAAGTGAATCAAGTTCTACCTCAGCTTCTGGGTCATCAGTATCATCATCAAGCTCCATATTAATCCGGTCAGCCATTTTCTGCTTTGACGTCCGCTTTACGGCTTTGGTCTTCGGGCAGGTTGGCTTGGCCACTTTGTCTCCAGTTGGTTTTGGAGCTTTCTCTATGGATTTCCGTTTCCAGAAGGGGTCATCACCCTATACATATAAATAAGAAGGGTTACGGCTTGTATAAGTCAAAGATATTAGAGATGAAGAGGAAGTGTAATGCTTACAGCAGGCGGTTTGTTCTTGGTGTAGAAGGGACTCAGGCCGGTTTGACTACAGTCCAGTTCCGATTCACTCAGAATCTTTTTTACACCTTCAGTAACTTCTTCCTCAGATAATTGGATGTTGCAGTGGCGTTGAGGATCGTCAACCTCACCGGTATATTCGCACATTAAACCAGGACGCCGGCTTAGCGGCAAGATACTCCAGGATATCCAACAGCATACAAAATATACACCTGTTAAACCGTTTGCCATAAAGGTCCGGAGTTTGGCGATTTGAGGAGCATATTTTGCCCTTTCTGAGGAGCTCAGGCGTTGTGGCATTGGGTGAGTATTGGATAATCTATGATCTCGGAAGCCAGGGAGGGGATTCTCATCTTCAGGCGAAGTGTCTCTGCAATAGAACCATTTTTGGTTCCATTCCTTTGGGTGGCTATAGTGTTTGGCATGAGGAAATTCCACTTCTTTCTGCTTTTGAATCGAAACACCACCAAGCTCTGTATTTGGGCCATTCACAAACTCTGTGCGCCGGTTTAAGTGAAAGAAATCCCGGAACAATTCTGCAGTTGGTTCTTCCTGTAAATAGGCTTCACAGAAGACTTGGAAGTTTCATAAGTTGGAGACTGAATTAGGACCAATATCTTGTGGATGCAGTTGGAAGCTGGCAAGCACATCTCGATAAAATTTGGACCCTGGCGGTTTGAAACCACGGCTTTTATGGTCAACAAAGATTACCACTTTGCCTTGTCTTGGGGTTGGAGGATTCTCAGTTCCTGGGGCTCGCCATTTGATCTCCGTTTTCTTAGGAAGAGAGCCGATGCTAACCATCTCATCTAGTTGAGCCTCAGTAACCCGGGAACGAGCCCAGTTGCAGGCAGTGAACTGTTTGGCCATTGCAAACTGAACAAACTGAAAATGAAAGGCCGGTTTATAAATTATGCATGATCATACACAAGAGACAAGGGAGTAAGAAATGTACTAATATAATAAATGGTACAACCCGGAGACTAGTATGATGAGAAAGAAGGTAATGTTGGCGCAAGATTGATCAGACACTATTAAACCGGAGCGTAATTATGAAGGTAACATGCTCTTCCGGTTTATCAAAGGGCTAATGGCATAGACTATTTATCCAATATCAAATCGCTTATATTGGTGCGAGGAGAAACAGATTTCACAGTGATGTATAAAATTTTCAGATCTAGAGATAAGACAGAAAAGCAAAAGTAATTGGATCTGGAAGGGGTGCAGAACTAAAGCAATTTTTGACAGACAAATCAGTTCTTTGCGCATAAAGATTTGTGATGATCATGGTAGGTAAGCTACGGTAAGAGATGTATCAAGCATGAAGTGTCCATCTATTAAAGGAAGAACATGGAAGAATAACACAGATGTACTTCGGAAGAACTGTGAGGAAATATCGAAACCCTAGAACAAATCTATGGTGAAAAAAGCAGAGAACTTACCGAAGTTAGTGAGGAAGCAGAAGGGCGCCGCAGTTCTCTGGTGCATTCAGGGCGATGCAACGGCCGAGGTCGGAGCAGAAAAGATGGTCGACAGTGGCGGCGGA
>NC_057803.1:2170655-2198271 GCF_018294505.1 Triticum aestivum | reverse complement strand
GGCGAAGTGAAAAATGGCAAGTGCGGGAGTTGAGGAGTTCGAAAAATGGATAAGTTAATAAAGGTGTCGCCTCGACAACTGGATATATAATAAATGAAGGAAATCTCCGATATCAATAGATGGATGACGTCAGGACGGTTTATCGTAATTTTGAAGTATGACGTCACGGCGGTTTACAAGATCAAAAACGAAGACAAGAGAGAAGATTTTTTCTAAAGTGTGGAAGATTGACATGAACAAGTTCAAACCAATCTGGGGCCTAATGTTGGGGATATTACTACCGGAGGTAAACCGGCCTTGGGTAGCCGGGTTGACTCTTTGAAGATTAGAAGCCCATGAAGATGTAAAGATGCTAGCGCTTTACGGAGGGCCCAAAGGCGAGTTATAGTATGTAAATGTAAACCGGCCCAGTCATGTAACTTGTATAGTAAGATATAAAGAGAGAGGCCGAACCGGATACATTTATAAACCGGCTTCGGGACTCTGTAGCCCGGCGGGCGTCAACCTATGTATATAAAGGGATGACCCGGCCGCGGTTTAGGGACAGACAACAACAACTCGAAATCCAGACAAAGGGGATTCGCTCCCTAGCCTTCGAAACCCTAGCAATACCAATCACAACTAGACGTAGGCTTTTACCTTCGTTGAAGGGGCCGAACTAGTATAAACTCCCGTGTCCCCTTGTCCGGTTTAACCCCTTTAAGCTAACCCGTTCCGATGGCTCCACAACTAAGTCCTTTCACGAGGACATCTGCCGTGACAAACCCACGACACTATGTGTGCATGAATTGTTCTTTTATGACATCCCGATGCATAGGAAGAGAGTTAGACTTCGTTGTTGCATGGTATACGTTACTTTGTGCTCACTACTAAATCACAAATCATTGTTAATTAAAAATGGCTTTGATATACCTTGGGATCCGGGTGGATCCATTACTTGAGCACTATATGCCTAGCTTAATGGCTTTAAAGAAAGTGCTGCCAGGGAGACAAAGCGGAAGTTTTAGAGTCATTTATTTCTATTTAGTGCTTTTATATAGTTCAAAAACAAAAAAAATAAAGAGGGGAACCCAAAACTTTTCAAAAAGGAAAGTGAAAGTGAGAGAGACAAGCATTGTTGAAGTGGGGGAGCTCCTTGAACTTTGTTCATGCTCACGGAAACTTTGTCAATCTTGATTACAGAAACTTTTCAACAAAAATAATTATCCCCTTGTACAATTCCATTGTATTATAAAAATAATGTGCCAAGATTTGACTTTAGGATGTTTACATTGCTTGTTGGTTTGTGCGGTGCAAGACAGAAACTTTGGCTGTAGTGCGCGATTTTACATTTTTTTACTGGAACGTCAAATGGATCTGAAACTTTTTGCACTGTCTTTATATACATATTTTTTATTTTTCCTAATTTTGTCAGAATTTTTGAGCTACCAGAAGTATGGTGAATGTTCAGATTACTACAGAATGTCCTGTTTAAGACAAATTCTGTTTTTGATGCATAGTTTGCTTGTTTTGATGAAACTATCGATTTATATCAGTGGATTAAGCCATGTAAAAGTTATATTACAGTAGCTACAATCCAAAAACAAAATATGAATTTGTTTGCAATAGTACTTAGAGTAGTGATTTGCTTTATTATACTAACAGATCTTACCGAGTTATCTGTTAAGTTTTGTGTGATTGAAGTTTTCAAGTTTTGGAAGAGATCACGATGGATGAAGGAATAAGGAGTGGCAAGAGCCTAAGCTTTGGGATGCCCGAGGCACCACAAGGAAATATTCAAGGACTCCCAAGCAACCAAGCTTGGGGATGCCCTAGAAGGCATCCCCTCTTTCTTCTAACAATCATCGGTAATTTTACTTGGAGCTATATTTTTATTCATCACATGATATGCGTAAATCTTGGAGCGTCTTTTGCATTTAGTTTTTACTTTTCTTTGATGCACCATGCTGGTATGAGATAGTCCTTGGTTGATTTATAGAATGCTCATTGCACTTCACTTATATTTTTTGAGTATGGCTTTATAGAATGCTTCATGTGCTTCACTTATATCACTTGAAGTTTGGATTGCCTATTTCTCTTCACATAGAAAACCGCCATTTGTAGAATTCTCTTTTGCTTCACTTATATATGTTAGAGAGTGGGCATATCTTTTGTAGAAAGAATTAAACTCTCTTGCTTCACTTATATCTATTTAGAGAGATGACAGGAACTGGTCATTCACATGGTTAGTCATAAAATCCTACATAAAACTTGTAGGTCACTGAATATGATATGTTTGATTCCTTGCAATAGTTTTGCGATATAAAGATGGTGATATTAGAGTCATGCTAGTGGGTAGTTGTGGATTGTAGAAATACTTGTGTTGAAGTTTGTGATTCCCGTAGCATGCACGTATGGTGAACCGTTATGTGATGAAGTCGGAGCATGATTTATTTATTGATTGTCTTACTTATGAGTGGCGGTCGGGGACGAGCGATGGTCTTTTCCTACAAATCTATCCCCCTAGGAGAATGCACGTAGTACTTTGTTTCGATGACTAATAGATTTTTGCAATAAGTATGTGAGTTCTTTACGACTAATGTTGAGTCCATGAATTATACACACTCTCACCCTTCCATCATTGCTAGCCTCTTCGGTATCGTGCATTGCCCTTTCTCACCTCAAGAGTTGGTGCAAACTTCGCCGGTGCATCAAAACCCCGTGATACGATACGCTCTATCACACATAAGCCTTCTTATATCTTCCTCAAAACAGCCACCATACCTACCTATTATGGCATTTCCATAGCCATTCCGAGATATATTGCCATGCAACTTCCATCATCATATACATGACTTGAGCATTCATTGTCATATTGCTTTGCATGATCGTAAGATATCTAGCATGACATTTTCATGGCTTGTCCGTTTTTTGATATCTTTGCTATGCTAGATCATCGCACATCCTGGTACACTGCCAGAGGCATTCATATAGAGTCATATCTTTGTTCTAGTATCGAGTTGTAATATTGAGTTGTAAAGTAAATAAAAGTGTGATGATCATCATTATTAGAACATTTTCCCATGTGAGGTTATCAAAATAAAAGAGGCCAAAGAAGCCCAAATAAAAAAAGAGGCCAAAGAAGCCCGTCAAAAAAAGAAAAAAAAAGAAAAAAAAGGGGGGCAATGTTACTATCCTTTTACCACACTTGTGCTTCAAAGTAGCACCATGATCTTCATATAGAGAGTATCTTGAGTTATCACTTTTATATACTAGTGGGAATTTTCATTATAGAACTTGGCTTGTATATTCCAACGATGGGCTTTCTCAAATGCCCTAGGTCTTCATGAGCAAGCAAGTTGGATGCACACCCACTTAGTTTTCAGTTTGAGATTTCATACACTTATAGCTCTAGTGCATCCGTTGCATGGCAATCCCTACTCCTCACATTGACATCAATTGATGGGCATCTCCATAGCCCATTGATTAGCCGCATCAATGTGAGACTTTCTCCCTTTTGTCTTCTCCACACAACCTCCACCATCATATTCTATTCCACCTATAGTGCTATGTCCATGGCTCACACTCATGTATTGCGTGAAAGTTGAAAAGGTTTGAGAACGTCAAAAGTATGAAACAATTGCTTGGCTTGTCATCGGGGTTGTGCATGATTTTAATATTTTGTGTGGTGAAGATGGAGCATAGCCAGACCATATGATTTTGTAGGGATAACTTTCTTTGGCCATGTTATTTTGAAAAGACATGATTGCTTTATGCTTAGTATTATTGTCTTAATGTCAAAAGATGGACTATTGCTTTGAATCACTCGTGTCTTAATATTCATGCCATGATTAAATTACATGATCAAGATTATGCTAGGTAGCATTCCACATCAAAAATTATCTTTTTTATCATTTTCCTACTCAAGGACGAGCGGGAATTAAGCTTGGGGATGCTGATACGTCTCCGTCGTATCTATAATTTTTGATTGTTCCATGCCAATATTATACAACTTTCATATACTTCTGGCAACTTATTATACTATTTTTGGGACTAACATATTGATCCAGTGCCCAGTGCCCAGTGCCAGTTCCTGTTTGTTGCATGTTTTTTATTTCACAGTAAATCCATATCAAACGGAGTCCAAACGGGATAAAAACTAACGAAGATTTTTTTTAGAATATATGTGAATTTTGGGAAGTGAAATCAACGCGAGACGATGCTCGAGGGGCCCACAAGGTAGGGGCACGCCCTAGGGGGGCAGGCGCGCCCCTGACCCTCGTGGACACCCCGTAAGGTAGTTGGTGCCCTTCTTTCGCCGCAAGAAATCTAATATCCGGATAAAAATCGTGTCCAAATTTCAGCCCAATCGGAGTTACGGATCTCCGGGAATATAAGAAACGGTGAAAGGGCAGAATCTGGAACACAGAAACAGAGAGAGACAGATCCAATCTCGGACGGGATCTCGCCCCTCCCATGCCATGGAGGCCATGGACTAGAGGGGAAACCCTTCTCCCATCTAGGGAGAAGGTCAAGGAAGAAGAAGAAGAAGGGGGCTCTCTCCCCCTCTCTCCCGGTGGCGCCGGAACGCCACCGGGGCCATCATCATCACCGCAATCTACACCAACAACTTCACTGCCATCATCACCAACTCTTCCCCCCCTCTATGCAGCGGTGTAACCCCTCTTTTACCCGCTGTAATCTCTACTTAAACATGGTGCTCAACGCTATATATTATTTCCCAATGATGTATGGCTATCCTATGATGTTTGAGTAGATCTGTTTTGTCCTATGGGTTAATTGATGATCGTGATTGGTTTGAGTTGCATGTTTTATTATTGGTGTTGTCCTATGGTGCTCTCCGTGTCGCGCAAGCGTGAGGGATCCCCGGTGTAGGGTTTGCAATATGTTCATGATTTGCTTATGGTGGGTGGCGTGAGTGATAGAAACACAGACCCAAGTAAGTAGGTTGTTTGCGTATGGGAATAAAGAGGACTTGATGCCTTATAATGCTATGGTTGGGTTTACCTTAATGATCTTTAGTAGTTGCGGATGCTTGCTAGAGTTCCAATCATAAGCGCATATGATCCAAGAAGAGAAAGTATGTTAGCTTATGCCTCTCCCTCAAATAAAATTGCAATAGTGATTACCGGTCTAGTTATCGATTGCCTAGGGACAAATAACTTTCTTGTGTGACAACAAGCTCTCTACTAAAACTAATTTAGTTATTTGTTTATCTAAAAATCCCCTACTTTTTATTCACGCGCTCTTTATTATCTTGCAAACCTATCCAACAACACCCACAAAGTACTTCTAGTTTCATACTTGTTCTAGGTAAAGCGAACGTTAAGCGTGCGTAGAGTTGTATCGATGGTAGATAGAACTTGAGGGAATGTTTGTTCTACCTTTAGCTCCTCGTTTGGTTCAACACTCTTAATTATCTAAAGAGTCTACAATTGACCCCCTATACTTGTGGGTTATCACCGGTCCTTGTTGAAGGTTAAAACATCACACTTGACAAAAGTCATTGTGCTTTTGATGCGTTGGTAAGAATGGTTCTTGATGGAAGCCTGTAGCAGCCACGTAAAACTTGAAACAACAAAGTAGAGGACGTCTAACTTGTTTTTGCAGGGCACGTTGTGATGTGATATGGTCAAGACGTGATGCGATATAAATTGTTGTATGAGATGATCATGTTTTGTAAAAGTTATCGGCAACTGGCAGGAGCCTTATGGTTGTCGCTTTATTGTATGAAATACAATCACCATGTAATTGGTTTACTTTATCACTAAGCAGTAGCGATAGTCATAGAAGCAATAGTTGGCGAGACGACAATGATGCTATGATGGAGACCAAGGTGTCAAGCCGGTGGCGATGGAGATCATGACGGTGCTTTGGAGATGGAGATCAAAGGCACAAGATGATGATGTCCATATCATGTCACATATTTTGATTGCATGTGATGTTTATCCTTTATGCGTCTTATTTTGCTTAGTACGGCAGTAGCATTATAAGATGATCTCTCACTAAATTTCAAGGTATAAGTGTTCTCCCAGAGTATGCACCGTTGCTATAGTTCGTCGTGTCGAGGAACCACGTGATGATCGGGTGTGATAAGCTCTATGTTCACATACAATGGGTGCAAGCCAGTTTGCATGTGCAGAATACTAGGGTTAAACTTGACGAGCCTAGCATATGTAGATATGGCCTCGGAACACTGAGACTGAAAGGTCAAACGTGAATCATATAGTAGATATGATCAACATAGAGATATTCACCATTGAAAACTACTACATCTCACGTGATGATCGTACATGGTTTAGTTGATATGGATCATGTGATCATTTAGATGACTAGAGAGATGTCTATCTAAGTCAGAGTTCTTAAGTAATACGATTAATTGAACTTTAATTTATCATGAACTTAGCACCTGATAGTATTTGCATGTCTATGTTGTTGTAGATCAATGGCCCGTGCTACCGTCTCCTGAATTTTAATGCGTTCCTAGAGAAAGCTAATTTGAAAGATGATGGTAGCAACTACACAGACTGGGTCCGTAACTTGAGGATTATCCTCATTGCTGCACAGAAGAATTACGTCCTGGAAGCACCGCTAGGTGCAAGACCCGCTCCAGGAGCAACTGCGGACGTTATGAACGTCTGGCAGAGCAAAGCTAATGACTACTCGATAGTTCAGTGTGCCATGCTTTACGGCTTAGAATCGTGACTTCAAAGACGTTTTGAACATCATGGAGCATATGAGATGTTCCAGGAGTTGAAGTTAATATTTCAAGCAAATGCCCAAGTTGAGAGATATGAAGTCTCCAACAAGTTATACAGCTGCAAAATGGAGGAGAATAGTTCTGTCAGTGAACAGATACTCAGAATGTCTGGGTACAACAACCACTTCACTCAGCTGGGAGTTAATCTTCCTGATGATAGTGTCATCGACAGAGTTCTTCAATCACTGCCACCAAGCTATAAAGGCTTCGTGATGAACTATAATATGCAAGGGATGGAAAAGACAATTCCTGAGCTCTTCGCGATGCTAAAGGCTGCGGAGGAAGAAATCAAGAAGGAGCATCAAGTGTTGATGGTGAACAAGACCACTAGTTTCAAGAAAAAGGGCAAAGGGAAGAAGGGGAACTTCAAGAAGAATAGCAAGCAAGTTGCTGCTCAAGGGAAGAAGCCCAAGTCTGGACCTAAGCCTGAGTCTGAGTGCTTCTACTACAAAGGGACTGGTCACTGGAAGCGGAACTGCCCCAAGTATTTGGAGGATAAGAAGGATGGTAAAGTGAAAGGTATATGTGATATACATGTTATTGATGTGTACCTTACTAACACTACTAGGTAAAACCTTATACACAAAATCTTACCAGTAGCGTTGTTTAAAAACAGATGCTACTACTAATTAGCAGTAGCGCGCTTCAGTCGACCGCGCTACTAATAGCCCGGTAGCAGTAGCGTGCTAGTCAAAAAGAGCGCTACTACTATAATTGCCAGGGCGTTGCCTCCGAGCTCGGTATAGTAGTAGCGCACTTCTAAGGGCCGCGCTACTACTAAAGTACTTAGTAGCAGCTCATTTCTGCAACACTCACTGCTGCTAAGTATCATCCCCTCTTGCAACTAATTAAGTTTAGTCCCATACTGCTAAGCGAACAGGGTGTTTACCACCTTAAATATGTTACTTCTCAAACTATCACGAGCACTTGGTCTTCATTGAACTATATGTGTAGGATTTGTGGCCGCAATACGAATCTTCACCTGTGCCTATACAGGTATAGTGAGGATTCATGTTGACTATATAGATTCTACACAAAAAGATCAATGATGACCAATGTATATTTTTGATGTTTTTTACATGAATAGCTAATCAGTAGCATTTTTTCAAGACAAATCGTTACTAATATTTGGCTTAGCAGTAGCGCGCTCCCTGTTCCCGCGCTACTGCTACAACAAAAGAAAACACGCGGGCCGACCCCCCGCACACGCTCATCTCTCAATCGTCCCCCTCCTCCTAATGCTGGCAGCTGCGGTTAGGGTTTCTCCTCCGCCACCGCACGCCACCGCCACCGCCGCCGCAGGTAATGCTCCCCCCTCTCGCCCCTCCACTGCTCCTCCACCCTCTCGCCGCCGACTCTGTCGCCGCCCCGCGAGCTCTGGTCGGGCGCCTTTGGCCGACCGCCCTCGATCCCCTCGCCGGCCGCTGTTGTCGCCCCCTCTTGTAGGAAAGTCACCGGCCTTCCCCTAGTCAGCACCCCCCGAGGGCTGCCCTAGCTAGATGTAGTAGGCTAGTTCATATGCAACATTTTGATTTAGTTGATATGATTTACTTGATTTAGTAGGCTAGTTGATTTAGTTGATTTAGAACATTTTGATTTAGTTGATTTAGTAGGCTAGTTGATTTAGAACATTTTTATTTAGTTGAATTAGTAGGCTATTTGATTTAGTAGGCTAGTTGATTTAGAACATTTTGATTTAGTTGATTTAGTAGGCTAGTTGATTTAGTTGATTTAGAACATTTTTATTTAGTTGATTTAGTAGGCTAGTTGATATGCAACATTTAGAGAGAGAGAGAGAGAGAGAGACACACAGAGAGAGAGAGACATATGATAGTTGATAGTTTTTAGTTGATATGATTAACTGATTACTAAAAAATTAGACATAGTTGATAGTTTTTAGTTGATATAAACCTCTGGTCATATATAACACTTTGATATAGGATAGTTTCTAGGGTTTAGAATAGTCAATGCTAGTTTGCTATCTTGGTTTGCATGTTGAGCTTGATGATCATCCCATGCTAAGTTATTGTTTTCTTTGCTAATATTGCTTTAGGAAAATGGCGCGACCACCACCACCACCATGTCGACTGTGCAAGTCAAGGTGCGCAGCAGCCTTGCAACTAGCAAGCTGTTCGGCATCTACTTCCAGCCGAGTTTTCATCATGCGGCATTAAGAAATTATATGAAATGTAACAACTATTTTGTTTTTAGTGTTGGCATTAATGCATTTTGTCATTTTGCTTTTTATACATAGATCGTCCCATGCAATGTGAGGTTGAAATTCAACAAGCTGACAGGAGACACTGTGACATTTGAGGCTCCTGGGGGGCCGTACACTATGGAGGTCGAGAAAGGACACAATATGTCATAGATTGGAGGAGATGGATGGGCCCGTTTCCTCGTCCGCATGCGTCTTAATGGTGGTGGGTTGATCAGCTTCTCCTTTAGAGCAGAAAGACCCAAGATGGCTGTCATTTATATCAACCTGGTGGAAGATGATGAAGATGACGAAGATGACGAAGATTATGAGGACCCACTTCATGAAGCCATCGTAGCTCAAAGAATGAGGCTGAGCGACATAATTCCGCCATGTGATGACTTTATCAGGGTGCCATTCGTGACTTGCCTGACAAGTACCATGGTCTACCGGCATGATATGGTATGTTATAGTTAGAAATGCAAATTATCTGATGATATGCTTAGTGTAGAGTCCAATGATATGCTGTGTGGAATCTAGTCGATGATATGCTTTAGTGTAGAGTCCGATCACATGCTTATTAGTGTAGAATCCAAGGAACTATTAATAGTGTAGATAATCCATATATACTTATTAGTAGAATTCATGTTTAGTACAAATGTGTAGTATTGTGTCTTTTGATAGTGTAGAAATCCATACTTAATAGAAATACATTTCAAGAGTATGTGCAAGGCTATTTATTAATTGATAAGTTTTTCTTTGTTCAGAAATTGCCAAAGAGCCTATTTGTGAGTTGTGGTATCGAGCCGGATGAAGAAGGCTCAGCTAGACTAAGCCTTACCGCAAGGGGCTCCGTAACCACATGTACTTACCGCATGGACACGGACGGTCGCACACACTTAAACTCGGTTGGGTGGAAGATATTCCTCGTTGGCAAGAATCTTCGTGTTGGACAGGCCATCCTAATTACTATCAAGAACACCCACAACCCAGGCTTGAGGATGATGATCGTCGTCGATATCATCTAGAACTACATAGACTATATATACCTAGTAGAACTGCTATTTAAGTGTGGTAGTTAGACTACCTAGCTATTACTGCTTATCATATATGCTATATTCATGTGAGGATGCATGTTGACTATGTATGAGTACCTATAATGCTTTATGCTATTGTATGACTATTGTATGACTATATGGTATTGTGGTTAATGAGATTGTTATCTGGTACATGTGAAGCTACAGTTTATAAACTATAAACTGAAATGTGAAACGGGGCAAGAAACAGGGAAAATTGTGAAAGATATAGCAGTAGCGCGGGTATAGAAAAGCGCTATAGCTATTTAATAGTAGCGCGTTCAATAAAAGCACTACTGATATAGTCAATAGTAGTAGTGCGGGTTCCTTCCGCGCTACTACTAACTGTTAGCTGTAGTGTTGTAGTAGTAGCGCGGCCACCCGCGCTGCTGATAGCATCAAAAACCCTGCTACTACTAGGGGTTTCCCTAGTAGTGTAATCCTCATAGTAGCGCCTGGGTATTTGATACTGGTTCTATTGCTCATATTTGCAACTCGAAACATGGGCTATAGACTAAACGAAGATTGGCTAAGGACGAGGTGACGATGCACGTGGGAAATGGTTCCAAAGTCAATGTGATTGCCGTCGACATGCTACCTCTACATCTACCACTGGGATTAGTTTTAGACCTAAATAATTGTTATTTGGTGCCAGCGTTGAGCATGAACATTATATCTGGATCTTGTTTAATGCGAGACGGTTATTCATTTAAATCAGAGAATAATGGTTGTTCTATTTATATGAGTAATATCTTTTATGGTGATGCACCCTTGATGAGTGGTCTATTCTTGTTGAATCTCGATTGTAGTGATACACATATTCAAAATATTGAAGCCAAAAGATGCAAAGTTAATAATGATAGTGCGACTTATTTGTGGCACTGCCGTTTAGGTCATATTGGTGTAAAGCGCATGAAGAAACTCCATGATGGTGGGCTTTTGGAATCACTTGATTATGAATCACTTGATGCTTGCAAACCATGCCTCATGGGCAAGATGACTAAGACTCCGTTCTCCTGAACAATGGAGCGAGCAACTGACTTATTGGAAATAATACATACTAATGTATGCGGTCCGATGAGTGTTGAGGCTCGCGGCGGGTATCGTTATTTTCTGACCTTCACAGATGATTTTAGCAGATATGGATATATCTACTTGATGAAACATAAGTCTGAAACATTTGAAAAGTTCAAAGAATTTCAGACTGAAGTGGAAAATCACCGTAACAAGAAAATAAAGTTTCTACGATCTGATCGTGGAGGTGAATATTTGAGTTATGAGTTTGGTCTTCATTTGAAACAATGTGGAATAGTTTTGCAACTCGCGCCACCTGGAACAGCACAGCGTAATGGTGTGTCTGAACGTTGTAATCGCACTTTATTAGATATGGTGCGATCTATGATGTCTCTTACTAATTTACCGCTATCGTTTTGGGGTTATGCTTTAGAGATGACTGCATTCACGTTAAATAGGGCACCATCTAAATCCATTGAGACGGCACCATATGAATTGTGGCTTGGCAAGAAACCTAAGCTGTCGTTTCTTAAAGTTTGGGGCTGCGATGCTTATGTGAAAAAGCTTCAACCTAATAAGCTTGAACCCAAATCGGAGAAATGCGTCTTCATAGGATACCCAAAGGAGACTGTTGGGTACACCTTCTATCACAGATCCAAAGGAAAGATATTCGTTGCTAAGAATGGATCCTTTCTAGAGAAGGAGTTTCTCTCGAAAGAAGTGAGTGGGAGGAAAGTAGAACTTGATGAGGTAGTTGTACCTTCTCCCGGAATGGAAAGTAGTTCATCACAGAAATTAGTTCCAGTGATGCCTACACCAATTAGTGAGGAAGTTAATGACGATGATCATGAGACTTCAAATCAAGTTACTACCAAACCTCGTAGGTCAACCAGAGTACAGTCCGCACCTGAGTGGCACGGTAATCATGTTATGGAGGTCATGTTACTTGACCATGACGAACCTACGAACTATGAGGAAGTGATGATGAGCCCAGATTCTGCGAAATGGCCAGAGGCCATGAAATCTGAGATGGGACCATGTATGAGAACAAAGTGTGGACTTTGGTTGACTTGCCCGATGATCGGCAAGCTATAGAGAATAAATGGATCTTCAAGAAGAAGACTGACGCCGACGGTAATGTTATTGTCTACAAAGCTCGACTTGTTGCAAAAGGTTTTTGACAAGTTCAAGGAGTTGACTACGATGAGACCTTCTCACCCGTAGAGATGCTTAAGTCTGTCCGAATCATGTTAGCAATTGCCGCATTTTATGATTATGAAATTTGGCAAATGGATGTCAAAACTACTTTCCTTAAAGGATTTCTTAAAGAGTTGTATATGATGCAACCAGAAGGTTTTGTCGATCCTAAAGGTGCTAACAAAGTGTGCAAGCTCTAGCGATCCATTTATGGACTGGTGCAAGCCTCTCGGAGTTGGAATATACACTTTGATAGTGTGATCAAAGCATATGGTTTTATACAGACTTTTGGAGAAGCCTGTATTTACAAGAAAGTGAGTGGGAGCTATGTAGCATTTCTAATATTATATGTGGATGACATATTGTTGATTCAAAATAATACATAATTTTTGGATAGCAAAAAAATACTTGAATAAGAATTTTTCAATGAAAGACCTCGGTGAAGCTGCTTATATATTGGGCATCAAGATCTATAGAGATAGATCAAGACACTTAAATGGACTTTCACAAAGCACATACCTTGATAAAGTCTTGAAGAAGTTCAAAATGGATCACTCAAAGAAATGGTTCTTGCCTGTGTTACAAGGTGTGAAGTTGAGTCAGACTCAATGCCCGACCACTGCAGAAGATAGAGAGAAAATGAAAGTCATTCCCTATGCCTCAGCCATAGGTTCTATCATGTATGCAATAATGTTGTGTACCAGACCTGATGTGTGCCTTGCTATAAGTTTAGTAGGGAGGTACCAAAGTAATCCAGGAGTGGATCACTGGACAGTGGTCAAAAACATCCTGAAATACCTGAAAAGGACTAAGGATATGTTTCTTGTTTATGGAGGTGACAAAGAGCTTATCGTAAATGGTTACATCGATGCAAGCTTTGACACTGATCCGGATGACTCCAAGTCACAAACCGGATACATATTTATATTGAATGGTGGAGCTGTAAGTTGGTGAGGTTCCAAGAAGAGCGTCGTGGCAGGATCTACGTGTGAGCAGAGTACATAACTGCTTCATAAGCAGCAAATGAAGGAGTCTGGATGAAGGAGTTCATATCCGATCTAGGTGCAATACCTAGTGCATCGGGTCCAATGAAAATCTTTTGTGACAATACTGGAGTAATTGCCTTGGCGAAGGAATCCAGATTTCACAAGAGAACCAAACACATCAAGAGATGCTTCAATTCCATCTGCGATCAAGTCAAGGAGGGAGACATAGAGATTTGCAAAATACATACGGATCTGAATGTTGCAGACCCGTTGACTTAGCCTCTTTCACGAGCAAATCATGATCAGCACCAAGACTCCATGGGTGTTAGAATCATTACTATGTAAAAACTATTATTGACTCTAGTGCAAGTGGGAGACTGAAGGAAATATGCCCTAGAGGCAATAATAAAGTTGTTATTTAAATTTCCTTATATCATGAGAAATGTTTATTATTCATGCTAGAATTGTATTAACCAAAAACTTAGTACATGTGTGAATACATAGACAAAACAGAGTGTCCCTAGTATGCCTCTACTTGACTAGCTCGTTAATCAAAGATGGTTAAGTTTCCTGACCATAGACATGTGTTGTCATTTGATGAACATGATCACATCAGTAGAGAATGATGTGATGGACAAGACCATCCGTTAGCTTAGAATAATAATCATTTAGTTCTATTGATATTGCTTTCTTCATGACTTATACATATTCCTCTGACTATGAGATTATGCAACTCCAGAATACTGGAGGAACACCTTGTGTGCTATCAAACGTCACAATGTAACTGGGTGATTATAAAGATCCTCTACAGGTGTCTCTGAAGGTGTTTGTTGAGTCGACATAGATCAAGATTAGGATTTGTCACTCCGAGTATCAGAGCAGTTTCTCTGGGCCCTCTCGGTAATGCACATCACTATAAGCCTTGCAAGAAATTTGACTAATGAGTTAGTTACGGGATGGTGCATTACGGAATGAGTAAAGAGACTTGCCGGTAACGAGATCGAACTAGGTATTATGATACCGATGATCGAATCTCGGACAAGTAATATACCGATGACAGAGGGAATGACGTATGTTGTTATGTGGTTTGACCGATAAAGATCTACGTAGAATATGTAGGAACCAATATGAGCATCCAGGTTCCGCTATTGGTTATTGGCCGGAGATGTGTCTTGGTCATGTCTACATAGTTCTCGAACTCGTAGGGTCCGCATGGTTAACGTTCGATGACGATTTGTATTATGAGTTATATGTTTTGGTGACGAAGTTTGTTCGGAGTCCCGGATGAGATAACGGACATGAAGAGGAGTCTCGAAATGGCCGAGAGGTAAAGATTCATATATTGGAAGGTAGTATTCGGGCATCGGAGTGGTTCCGAGTGATTCAGGTATTTTTCCGGAGTACCGAGGGGTTACTGTCGGTGTCAAAACCGGCGGATCTCGGGTAGGGGGTCCTGAACTGTGTGTCTAAGGTCGATGGTAACAGGAGACGGGGGACATGATGTTTACCCATGTTCGGGCCCTCTTGATGGAGGTAATACCCTACTTCCTGCTAGATTGATCTTGATGAATATGAGGATTACAAGAGTTGATATACCACGAGATCGTAATGGCTAAACCCTAGATGTCTAGCCTGTATGATTGCGATTGCCTCTACGGACTAAACCCTCCGGTTTATATAGACACCAGAGGGGCCTAGGGTTGTACAAAGTCAGTTAACAGAGGAAGGATTCTTCATATCCAAATGCCAAGCTTGCCTTCCACGCAAAGGAGAGTCCCATCGAGACACGGGAGGAAGTCTTCTGTCTTGTATCTTCACGGCCCATCAGTCTGGCCCACATCACATAGCCCGGACGCCCGAGGACCCCTTAATCCAGGACTCCCTCAGTAGCCCCTGAACCAGACTTCAATGACGATGTGTCCGACGCACTAATAGTCTTCGGCATTGCAAGGCGGGTTCTTCCTTCGAATACTTCAAAGCGTTTGATCCAAAGAGTTATACTCAGCTTTCCATTTAATGTCGTACCCATTGGCTTCTGCGCCTCCATTGCTTCAGCTTCCACGTGTCGAGCGAACACGAAAGGGCAGAGTATTTTTCCACATAACACCCTGGCCATGTAAGAAAGGTGTTTATTTAAGTGGATTGGATCTCAGATGGCATTTCACACCAGGCGGAAAATTCTTAGAGCTTGCTAGGAGAAACCATTCCAACATGGTTAGCGTTCCTAGTTCTTCCTCCCGCCCCTATGGCTCCGAAAAAGGTGATTGGGAGAAATGTTCAGTCTCCCATGACCAGCTGAGTAAGCTTCAAACGCAGGGATTCCTTCCCCCCGCGGATCTAGTCCCCGTTCGGGAAGGATTAACCTCCTTTACAGGCGAAGCCCTGGCGGAAAATTTCCCTAATCCAACCAAGGGGAGCGAGTGTGCTTCTTATCCTTTTTAATAAGAGGCATCGGGTTTCCAATCCACCCTTTCCTCCGAGGTCTATTGGAGTACTACGGCCTCCAACTGCACAACCTCACTCCAGCCTCCATCCTGCATATTGCGGGTTTTGTCGCTCTTTGCGAGCTATTCCTGGGCTGCGAGGCCCACTTTGATTTATGGAGGAAACTTTTCTGCCTCGTCCCTCGTACCCAAAATGGATCCATATACGAGGTGGGCAGCACCGAGATATGGCACATAGCTGGGACCGGATACTTGTCCGGTACGCCGAAGAAGGCATCCGAAGAGTGGCCCTCGGAGTGGTTTTATATTGAAGATGTCGCTCTCCTCGACCCAGTCCGAATGGGCCTTCCCGAATTTTCTAGCGCTCCATTGAGGAAACGCCACAACTGGCGTCATCGGAGCCTCAAGGAGGAAGACAGCCCAGAAGTCCAACAGTTAATGGGCAAGATAAGGACACTCGCCCAGTTCAATTATCAATAATCGAGGTAACGACAACTTCCATAATGAAAGGTGTTCAACCACTCCAATTCAGAGGACTCCCTATGCGGCACTACAATGGGGAAGATGACGCCTCACACTGCGGACGGAAGGGTCCGGACACCCCGGCCGCCCTGGCCACAATATTGGTCTATCTGTATATAGGGGAGAAAGAGGAGTTTACACATCTTAAGCGCCAAGAGGGATTCTCCATGTACAATCCCCCTAGCTGGGTGAGTTTTAATCCCACCTCCTTACTCAATCCTTTCCCCTAGTCATGTTTAATTGACATTTACCCGTCCATTCTTAATAGGAATGGCGGAAGGCTATCATGGAGATTTATAGTCCCGCTCCACAACCGGAGGACCATAACTGGGACCTCGATCCCGGATTCGAAGAGGATCCGGACATACTTGTAGAACTCAAAGAGGGAGTCTTCTACCAGGCGAGCTATGATGGCACAGAAGTGGCCATCATGGCCGATTATCCTGGCCTCCTTCCTGCCTCACATGTAAGTAACCAGGAGACATCTCCTCCGAAAGAGCTTCCTCATTATGCCTCACCCACTTCACTGTCTCGTGCTCCAAAGGGGAGGCGCTCGGCGCGTCATGCCGCACCAGAGGTGTCTCATAAGAGAGCGGCGCCTACGCCGGGCGGGTCTTCGAAGAGGAAGGCAAATGACAACACGGCCAAGCCTCCATCAAAGAGGTACGGCTTTAAATATGCCCCTGGCAGTCACATCGAACCGTGACATTGTCCACTGTGTTTTATCAGGAAGAGTGTTCGTCGGACTATGTCCGGGGATCCTATCGGTCGTGCCTCCATCAGTCAGGTTCCAGACCCTGCCTCTAGGGTGGGGGCTGATACGGGAGCGACACCGGATTGTCCTCCTTCAGATGATTCAAATAATGTATCAGTCACGAACTCTGAAGTGGAGAGCACCACGAATCATCGGCGCCAGAGGGCCGCTCTTGGCGACCCTGTCTTTACTAAAGAGGTGTTCAATGCCTTCAGCTCGGCTGATGCGTACATCTGAGCTGCTTGGGACGGGCTTGACAGAGCCACTGACCAGCATTTGAAAGATATGCGGGTAAGTACGCATTGTATAGATCTGGTAATCATGTACCAGTAGCCCTTGAGACTTGAAAAAATTGAAACAACTGATTTAAGGATCATTATATAATCAGGTACTCATAGAGAAGAACAACATGCTGTCTCATGAGCTGGAAAGGTGCCGGACTCAGCTAGCTGTTGTTACCGCCGAACTAGAGAAGTCCAAGGAGGCACCGCCTGGTAATGTTCCCCTCCATCCAGAAAAAGTATAATCATGTACCAATAATGTGAATACTGTTGCGTTTCCGATGACAGGATTAGTAGATCAACTGAAAGAGGAACTGAAAGTCACGTAGGCGGGTAAGCAAGAGACCGAAAGGCGACTGGCCGCAGGCGAACCTGTGCTTACACGAGTCAGAGATGATAAGAACAAGCTACAGGATTCCAACACCCTGCTGGGCGAAGATCTAAGAGATGTACGAACCCAGCTAGCTGACGCTGTAAAGTAAAATAGGAGGCTACGAGGTGGCATATTCAGTATGCTTTTGAACTTACCTCCGTGTAATTCAGCGAAAAAATGAGCTGATAGATTTATGTCTGCAGGTATGCTGACTGGCCGTCCCGAAGAGGAAATGTACGGATCTCAAGGCGATCTGCTGCAAGAGCTATCCCAAGTGCACGAGCAAGCTCGACAAGCAATGCAGAGCGTTGCCAAGGCTTTGTGGCCATCCGCCTCCCCTCCAGGAAGTATGGAGGAGCTTGTGAAGCTATTCCAGGGAGCTCGGCGGCGCTTTCAATTATGGAAGATATCGGCCTGCCGAGAAGGTGCGCGAGAGGCTTGGGCCATGGTAAAAACACGGTACACTAAGCTTGATCCGAATCATATGGCCTGGGTCGAACCTCGGGGGTCAGATGGACAAGAAATTCCAGTTAGTTTGATATATAACCAAGTAAAGATAGCCGCCAAATTTTCCCAACAGGATTGTAAGCTAGACAGCCTATTAGACGGCATAGAGGAAGAAGTTTTTGAGTCCAAGTGACTATGTACTTCAATTGACAAATTTGTCCCTAGCCGGATTGTAAAACGATTGTCATGGAAGACCTTTTCGCTTCGACCTCCGGACCCGAAGGTGCAGAGTGTTTCCGAATACCGGAGTGACAATACAGATAGGGGTATGCGTGGAAACCAGGCGTAGGGGTCATAGTTTCTTGAACAGACAAGTTGTATCCAGCTAGCTATGTTATGTTACTTGTTGATTGTAAGAAACATCTTCCAGGGAGAATAGTTCCGTTAAGGGTTCCTTTCCCTGGGTGAACATGCGTTAGTATGCATGCCCGAACTGTGATTGAAGAATCGCAGTATACGTAATGTCTGGGGGTTCACAATGTAATTAGGGTATAACGTCTTTAGTCCGCCGACTGAATATTCCCTTGAGAACACTAGCTTTCAGCTTCACCCAGTCTGAGGTACAAGTCCGGATGACCCGGCTGTAACAATCGCAGAGGTGCTCCCTTTATGCCCTAGCCGAACAAACGGGAACGTAGGAAATAAGCTTAGGAGGCAGGCAACCCAGCTTGGCAAAATCTTAAGTCATAACGGTGCATATAATGGCGAAGAAAAGGTACATATGAGGAAAGGACACATATGTGGTGAGCTTGATGCTCGGAAAATAATAATAATAAGCTTCTGTAAAAGAAGCCCCCAAGTATTATGAGCATATACATTTAAGGATGTGTACATCATAGGTGTGCGGTTTAGCCGCACAAGAGCTATAGAGCTGGAGAAAAAATTAAAGAGAGAAAAATGGAAACAAAGGGAGAAGAAGACGAACAAAGAGTACGGCTCTAGGCATAGAATCTTCGGAGCCTGGGAGCATTCCACAGGTTCGGCTCTAAGCAATTGTCCGATGCATCACGCAAGCGATACGATCCTCCAGTGAGAACTTCATCTATGATGAAGGGACCCTCCCACTTGGGCTTGAGTTTGTCCTTTTTCTTTTCTGGCAAGCGTAGGACGAGCTCACCAAGATTATAAGTCTTGGCCCGCACTTCTCTGCTTTGGTATCTGCGAGCCTGTTGTTGATAGAATGTAGAACGAGCTTTTGCAACATCGTGCTCATCCTCCAGGGCATCTAGACTGTCCTACCGATCAAGCTCGGCCTCTCTCTTTCTCTCTTCATACATGCACACTCGAGGTGAGTCATGAATTATGTCGTAGGGAAAAACGGCCTCTACGCCATACACCATGAAGAATGGTGTATATTCGGTGGTGCGATTGGGCGTGGTCCGCAGCCCCCAGAGTACAGAGTCGAGCTCCTCAACCCAGTGCTTGTCTGATTCTTTCAAAGACCGCACTAGTTTAGGCTTAATGCCGCTCATGATAAGACCATTAGCTCGTTCGACTTGACCGTTTGTTTGTGGGTGGTAGACGGAGGCGTAATCGAGCTTAATGCCCAGGTTAGCACACTAGGTTTTCACTTCATCGGCTATGAAATTGGAGCAGTTATCGGTGATGATGCTGTGTGGGACACCATAACGGTGCACGACACCGGATATAAAGTCTATCATTGGTCCGGCTTCGGTCGTTTTAACTAGTTTAGCCTCTATCCACTTGGTGAATTTATCTGCCATGACCAGCAGATATTTTTTCTTATGGCTTCCTCCTTTAAGGGGTCCAACCATATCAAGCCCCCAGACCGCGAAAGGTCAAGTAATGGGGATTGTTTGTAGGGCGGTAGGCGGCATATAGCTTTGATTGGCAAAAAGCTGGCATCCGGCACAACGTTGGACAAGGTCTTGTGCATCTGCGCGGGCCGTCGGCCAAAAGAAACCTGTAAGGAAGGATTTAATTACGAGGGCTCGAGCCGCGGTGTGGTGACCGCCGAGCCCAGCATGGATTTCGGCCAGGAGCTGCGGTCCCTCTTCTTCGGAGATACATCTTTGAAGGACTCCGGTAGTGCTTTTCTTGTAGAGCTCTCCCTCATGGACCTTTTAGGCTTTCGAGCGCCGAAAAATGCAGCGAGCCTCATTCTCTAGCTTATTAAGGTAGGCCAAGAATGGTTCGGTCCATGGGGCAATTACTGCCATTATTAGATGGGCCGATGGTGTTATTTCGGTGGCTGAGCCCCTCATGATATCGGTATTGTGTTTGGAATTTGGGGGTATAATTGTATCCGGAATTGTGTTGCTGCTCTCACCTTGCCAGACCACGGATGGCTTGAAGAACCTTTCTAGAAATATGTTTGGCAGGTCAGGGTCACGCTTGGCGCCCATGCGAGCAAGGACATCCGCCGCTTGATTACTTTCTCGAGCCACATGATGAAACTCGAGTCCCTCGAACCGACCTGATATTTTAAGTATGTCGTTACGATAGGCCGCCATCTTCGGATCTTTGGTGTCAAAGTCTCCATTTATTTGGGATATTGCGAGATTTGAATCCCCGCGCACCTCCAGACGTTGTATGCCCATCGAGGCAGCCATCCGAAGACCGTGCAATAAGGCCTTGTATTCTGCTGCATTGTTGGAGTCTGTGTATAATATTTGGAGTACGCACTGGACTGTGTCTCCAGTGGGGGGCGTTAAGACGATGCCCGCTCCTAAGTCGTCCAACATTTTAGAGCCATCGAAGTGCATGACCCAGTTGGAATATGTACCGTACTCTTTAGGGAGTTCGGCCTCTGTCCATTCGGCGACGAAGTCGGCCAATACTTGGGATTTAATGGCTCGGCGTGGTTTGTATGTTATATCAAATGGCAGGAGCTCAATGGCCCACTTGGCAATCCGGCCCATAGCATCGTGGTTGTTTATTATGTCAATGAGTGTTACTTCGGAAGCCATCGTGATTGAGCACTCTTGGAAGTAGTGTCGTCTCTTCCGGGATTCCATGAAGACCGCATATGCTATCTTTTGGTAATGAGGGTACCAGGATTTGCATGGTGTGAGGACAGTGGATACGTAGTATACTGGTTTTTGAAGTGGGAATTTGTGCCCGTCCTCCTCTCGCTCAACGATGAGCACCGCGCTCACCACCTGGTGTGTTACAAAGATGTATAATAACATCGGTTCGCTGACGTTCGGCGTGACCAGGATTGGGTTGCTCGCTAAAAGAGTCTTTGTTTCTTCTAGTCCGGCCATTGCCGCATCCGTCCACTCGAAGTGGTCGGTGCGTCGGAGAAGGCAATAAAGTGGCAATGCTTTTTCTCCTAGTCTGGAGATAAAGCGGCTTAAAGCTGCCACGCATTTGGCTAGTTTTTGGACATGTTTAAGGTCTGTTGGTGTAGCCAAGTGTGACAAAGCTCGGATTTTGGCAGGATTTGCCTCAATTCCTCTATTGGAGATGATGAAGCCCAGTAGTTTTCTAGCGGGAATGCCGAAAACACACTTTTCCGCATTGAGCTTGATGTCATATGTGCGGAGGTTATCGAATGTGAGACGTAGGTCGTCTATTAATGACTCGACGTGCCTAGTCTTGATGATGACGTCATCCACATATGCCTCAACTGTCTTGCCAATTTGTTTCTCCAGGCATGTTTGAATCATGCGTTGGTAGGTGGCGCCAGTGTTTTTAAGCCCGAAGGGCATAGTGTTGAAGCAGAAAAGCCCGTATGGGGGTAATGAATGCCATTGCGGCTTGATCGGACTCCTTCATTTTGATTTGATGGTATCCGTAGTATGCGTCGAGGAAACACAGTGAGTCGTGTCCTGCAGTAGCATCAATAATCTGATCGATGCGGGGGAGGGGGAAGGGATCCTTAGGGCAGGCCTTGTTGAGGTCTTTGAAATCGATGCACAGGCGCTAGGATTTATCCTTCTTTGGCACCATCACCAGGTTTGCTAGCCAGTCCGGGTGTTTTATTTCTCTGATTAATCCGGCCTCGATTAACTTGGCTAGCTCCTCCCCCACAACTTGTTGTTTGGGTTCGAAAAATCGCCGCAGTGTTTGCTTGACCGGCCTATATCCCTTCAATATATTGAGGCTGTGTTCGGCCAACTTGCGTGGGATTCCTAGCATATTAGAAGGGTGCCAGGCGAATATGTCCCATTTCTCGCACAGGAACGCTCATAGTGCGACATCAACCGTTGGGTCCAGCTGTGGCCCGATGGAAGCTGTCTTCTTGGGGTCCGTCGGGTGGACTTGAAATTTGACTATATCGTCTGCTGGTTTGAAGGTGGATTTGGGCCGCTTATCAAGGATTACATCGTCCCTATCCTCGGTGGAGCGTAGTGCGGTTAACTCTTTGGACGCGAGGGCCTCGGGCAGTGCCTCGAGGGCCAGGGACGCGGTTTTGCTTTTCGGCATGGAGCGCTATTTTCGGATCACTGGCGAGAGTGATAATACCATTGGGCTCGGGCATCTTCAGCTTCATATACCCGTAATGAGGTATAGCTTGAAAGCGTGTGAATGCATCTCGCCCCAACATGGCGTGATATCCATTGTTAAAAGGGGCCACTTGGAAGGTTATCTCTTTGGATCGATAGTTCTCCGGCATGCCGAATACCACATCGAGTGTAATTTTCCCCGCACATCGCGCCTCCCGGCTGGGAATGATTCCTTGGAAGGCCGTATTACTTTGCTCGATGCGGCTCCTGTCTATTTCCATTTTATTGAGTGTGTCCTCATAGATGATGTTTAGTCCGCTGCCGCCGTCCATGAGCACTTTAGTGAGCCGAAAGCCATCCACAATTGGATTGAGGACCAAGGCGGCTGGTGCCCGAACTGACCGGAATTTTGGTTCGTCACTGGCGTTGAAAGTTATGGCCGTGTCGTTCCAGGGGTTTATTGTTGTGACTTGGTAGACTTCGGCGAGGTCGCGGAGTGCCCTCTTGCGCCGATTGTTTGAAGCGAAAGTCTCGAAGACCGTCAATACTCTGAGGTCGTCGTCCTCCGGCGGGTGTTGCTCTGCGGTGTTTTTGGTGAGGATATCCTCACCGCTCTTGGCCACTTGCCGGAGTATCCAACATGCTCTAAGGCCGTGAGTTGGTACGGTATCCGATGTTGTCTGTATTTTGCATGGCCTATCGAGCCATCCCTCTAGAACAGTTCCGCGTCCCGTAATGGGCTTAGTTTTCTTCACTATGGGGTCGAGTGCCCTGCAAGGGTGCATCCTTTTTTGCTCGCCAGAGGGGTTCAGTGGAGACCGGTGGTTCCCAGTGAGCTGTTTGAGTTTTCCAGGCGCTTTCCATTGTGCAGTACTTCTGTACTATGGTTGCCAAGTCAGCAAAGTGTAATACACGACGGCGGTTGATGGCGTTGAGGATTCCTTTGTCCGTGCAATTATTGCAGAATACTGAAATCGCATCCTCGTCGCGGCAATCTTTACTCATGTCTTTGACAAGGAGGAATCTGGCCCAAAAGTGATGGACTATTTCCTGAGACTAGTGTCGTATGTACATGAGGTCGCCTATATCCGGAGGGTCGGAATTGCTTGGCGAATGTTGCTTGTGGTGGCTGTGTGGCTTTAAATCCGATCCCTGACCCAATTTGGAGTCCGGAGTTTGAAAAACTTCCGATCTTATTAGTTCGGGCTCCGGGATGTTAAATGATTTTCCAAGATCGACGCCCGATTCTAGGTTCGGAGGCAGACAGGTATCTGGCTCGGAAATCCGAACATAGCTCGTCCACAACACAGGGGAAACGTTGTTGTTTTGCTCCTCTACGACCACTATCTGATGGGTGATCGGCGGAGATTTGATTTCTCTCTGATCGGGTTTAAGCCCAATCTGATCGTAGTCTGTAGCGACCCCCATGACGACGATGTGGTCCATGAGTTCGTTTAAAGACGATAACTCCGCCGGATCCATCCGTTTGGAGTATTCTGAGTCAACACGGAGACGATTTTCGATGACCTGGGAAGTCATCATCGACTTACCGGCCGAACGGGCGGTCATGGTAAAGCCGCCCAGCCGAAGGGTTTGGCCTAAGGCCAGGGTTCCTTCAGAGGTGATATTGTCCTTGATGACAAGGCGCGCCATCAATCCTCTCTTCGACGTCACAGCGGAACTCTCAATGAAAGCACCAATGTCGGTGTCAAAACCGGCGGATCTCGGGTAGGGGGCCCCGAACTATGCGTCTAAGGTCGATGGTAACAGGAGACGGGGGGCACGATGTTTACCCAAGTTCGGGCCCTCTTAATGGAGGTAATACCCTACTTCCCGCTAGATTGATCTTGATGAATATGAGGATTACAAGAGTTGATCTACCACGAGATCATAATGGCTAAACCCTAGATGTCTAGCCTGTATGATTGCGGTTGCCTCTATGGACTAAACCCTCCGGTTTATATAGACACCGGAGGGGCCTAGGGTTGTACAAAGTTGGTTTACAGAGGAAGGAATCTTCATATCCAAACGCCAAGTTTGCCTTCCACGCAAAGGAGAGTCCCATCCGGACATGGGAGGAAGTCTTCTGTCTTGTATCTTCATGACCCATCAGTCCGGCCCACGTCACATAGCCCGGACGCCCGAGGACCCCTTAATCCAGGACTCCCTCAGTTACTGGAACCCCCCCGAGGAAGTGTTGGGCCTACATGGGCCTAAGGGAGAGAGAGAGGGAAGCCCGCGGGGGGTTGGCGCGCGCCCCCCTCCTAGGGAGTCCGAATAGGACAAGGAGGAGGGGGCCCGGGCCCCTTCCCTTTCCCTCTCCCTCTCCTTCCTATTCCCTCTGGTAAAAGAAAGGAAAGGGGGGGGGGGCGAATCCTACTCCTAGTAGGACTCCCCCTCATGGCGCGTGCCCCCTGGCCGGCCTCTTCCTTCTCCCCTCCTTTATATACGGGGGCGGGGGGCACCCCAAAGGAACACCAATAGTTCTCTTAGCCGTGTGCGGTGCCCCCCTCCACAGTTTACTCCTCCGGTCATAGTGTCTAGTGCTTAGGTGAAGCCCTGTGCGGATCACATCACCATCACCGTCACCATGCCGTCATGCTGACGGAACTCTCCCTCAACCCTCTGCTGGATCAAGAGTTCAAGGGACATCATCAAGCTGAACGTGTGCTGAACTCGGAGGTGCCGTACGTTCGGTACTAAGATCGGTTGGACCACGAATATGTTCGACTACATCAACCGCGTTAACCTAATGCTTCCGCTTTCGGTCTACGAGGGTACGTGGACACACTCTCCCCCTCTCGTTGCTATGCATCTCCTAGATAGATCTTGTGTGATCATAGGAATTTTTTTGAAATTGCATGCACTTGCTCTCAGAAGGGCTCCCCAACACTTTCATGCGTAAAACTTTTCATGCACTTGCTCCCAGAAGGGCTCCCCTCTGCATCTGCCTACGAAATCCGTGGATACGGCTAGCCACACATAGGACAATAGCTCATCCTTCATGATCGAGTAGCTCACCATCCTTCGTACTCTAAAACACAACATAGCATTTGAAAATAAGCTCAATGGCATTTGACCAAACACCTGTCGGGTGTGGTGCCGCCATGGAGGTCGTCGATAGGGGCGGAGTGTACCTGGGTACAAACGGCTCCAGTGTGGACAACTCCATCGTAAAGGCGAGCGGGCGCGTCGGTGTTGGTTGCGGCGTCCGGCAATGCCTCTGTGGTAGCCGGAGACATACAACAGCGACGACAGAGGTGGAGGGTGCGGATGCAAAGCAAAGGGGAGAAGGGGTAGAGTGGAAGGAAATGGGGGTTGTAGGAGGGATTGGTGGGCTGGGGGTGTCGGAGTCCTACGTTTTGGGTGTCAGGACTCCTGCAAACCTCCCCCCCACTTTGTCTCCAATTTGCGAAAGTAAACGCGTCCAGACCGCCCCACAGACCAATACATGCCTGCGTTGGATGGCTTCTGCGGTCCGAATAGCGCGGTCCGGACGGATGCGGGCGGTTTGCAGGTCCGCCTTGGAGATGCCCTTAGGGCATGGCCAATGCATAGCCCAGGTGATGCTCTGCATGCCATGTACGATCGGATGTCAGGAGAAACAGGAGGCGGGTGCTTAAAGAGAAAAGGTGTGGTCCGGTGTAAAAAGCTGAAAAAGTTGAAATGAAGAGTAGAGATACATGTCTACTAAAATCTCTATTTTCTGTCCCTTGATGAGACCCGCTAGTAGTAGCGTGCGTCGGGAAGAAAAAAAATCAATGTAGTGGCCTTAAGCTACTTTTTCTTCTAGGGCATGTGTATCCATATGTCATTATTGTTCATCCCTTTATCACGATGATATTAATTTATGATACTATACTCACTATGAGAAGTGCACTAGTGGGTAAACATTTGCAATTAGCAACCTATTACTCCCCGCTTGTCAAGGTGCAGTGTTTGCTCTTGACATCTGGTGCCAAATCACCACAAATAGGAGTACATAAGAAGTCGTCGCTGAAGCGCATGTACAGCCGTATGGCTCAACTATGTTTTATTAAAGTAGGCAGTTGGTTTGCGAACATCGCCTAGGGCTCAGATGCCATCTTCGGAGGAAATCAGATGCCCCGCGTCGTGCCAAAGCATCTCTGCGGAGACATGCCATATATCAATCTAGTGCATCACATATCAATCCAGTACCACCGCACCAAGTTTCTGTCTTGTAGTGGCACCGGCCGGCTCGTATAAATGACGTTGTGTAACCTTGTATAGAGTACTTAGACTAACTCTTGTTTGTTTTTTTCGGTAGATCCAGTTAATCCGACATGGTTAGCCCACGATCTGCTCATAGCTTGCCAATAATGATGCGCAAGTGGAAAGTACGTAATACATATATATGGAGCTTTCCGCAGATGTGGGTGTCTTGTAGTGTTATTGGCTTAATATAAATGACATAAAGTAGGCTCGTACATTGTTTTTTTTTCGAATAAAGGAAGGCTCGTACATTGAGTAGGCTCATACATTGTACTTAGACCAACTCTCCTCGTTTTCTAACCCGCTAGGTTTCTAACTCAACATGATTAGCACACGACAAACTAATGGCTTGTTGTTTAATCATGCGCAAGTGCGGAGTAGTTGGCACTGAGAAATTTAATATTTCTCACATTTTAACTTTGACAAACAATATCATCAATAAAATGTGAGGTGTACACCACAAAATTGTACTCCCGCCGTAAAGAATATACGAGTGTTTAGATCACTACAGAGAGAGTACCATTTGATACTTCTAGGAACGTGAACACAACGGTATCAATTTCGTACAACGGCGGACTAAGTATTAATCAATTAAATCACAAAACCGACAACACCTACTAAAACAAGAACGGGCAGAGTCATTAGCTTTCACCCATTTACCATGGAAAAGCCAGCATGAAAATTTTCCCAGAAACAAAAAAGATTGTGATGCGAATATAGAAAACGTAATGTCCTTCCATGGATTATCTTTCCATTAGCTTGACAATTATTTACACATTGTATGGAACTTCAAGTACTCTAATGCTTGAGGTGAAACCATTTCCAACGGCACATTCCAACCTTCCCAGTATCCATTCTCA
>NC_057803.1:2167616-2170338 GCF_018294505.1 Triticum aestivum | reverse complement strand
TCTCAAAAAAAAAAAAACCTTCCCAGTATCCAATGTGTAAATGGAACGTTTTTTTTTTTTGCAGTGAGTAAATGGACTCCATAGATGGTTTCCCAAATCACAAAACGCTCGCCATGTCATTTGTGTAATTGGTGTGGATCCTCTCCTAAGGTTGTTCTTTCATTTCGATGAAGACCACACATCAAATATGTCAACTAGTGGAGAGAATTATATATTGCCCAAATTGCTGATAAGAGAGTTTTTTCCGATCAAAGTGCCACTTCACCAGACGGTGATGGAATAGCTTACATAAATTTCCAGCGTTCGTACCATTATTCGAACTAATAGTTCTTACTGATTTGATTAGCTAGATGTGAATCTTATACTCCTACTTGGTAGACACGCGATGCAATAAAAAATCACTGTTACTAAGTGCCTGGTTCAGTTATATTTAGAGTGATCAATTTTGTTCCTAAACTTTGACAAGGGTGTTCTGTATGGTATGCTTTGTTTTAGTTTAATTTATTTTTTTACGGGGATTGTTTTAGTTTAATTTGGCATGAAGTGATTACTAGATTTTGTTCGCAAAGCTCAGATCGTTGATTGACTAATTTTGTTGGCACCCTACAGACTCACGGGTGTTTTCATTTACGAGTCTATGTATATAGCTTTGCAAAACCCATGTGTGCCCAACCATCGTGTATATAAAGAGGCCCGTAGCCATTCTTCCTCACGTAAATCGCAGCTCTGGGTGAGCACTCGATGAACTCTCACGTTAACACGCGATTCCAAAACATCCAGTCGGCTACATGTGGCCTGGATTGCATGGTCGTTCCGCGTGCGAGCCACTTTCGGCCACGATCGACCGTGTTGATCATGCGGAGGCCGCTCGTGGCATCTTGCACTATGGCCACTCCAGAGAGGGTCCGTAGCTTCGAGCCATCGGAGTGGGATGACTTCTTCGTACAACACGATCCAAAGCTACCCGAGGTACTCAAGTTTTGAATATATATATACTGTATATTCTATTAGCTAGCCTTCAATAATCCTTAACCCGTGCAACCGCACAGGCACAGACTGTAATTTTGAACTCAGACATTTACAATATGCGCCAATTTGTATATGTATTAGAAATATCTTGTGAAATTAGAAATTAGCTTATTAGAGATTATTGTGTATGGAGGCGTTTGGTAGACCTTTTCACGTTTTCTGGGAGTCTAGCTCAATGGAGCTCTGGGCCATGTTCTTCATGTCATTTGGTCGTCTGTATTTACCGTAGTCCGCATCCTCCCCCCGTAGTGTAAATTGCACTAGCCCAAGCCTGCATATGAAAAAACGGCCAATCTGAACGTTTCTAACGGGCCTGGGTGAGGGGTGTTTTAGTTTCTCCGTGCGAGCCAGACTGCCAAACAGCTCGGACTTAGCCTGCGAGAGCCTGATTGAACTTGATGCAGTCTAACAGACGTCTCAGGTTGCTTGCTTTCAACAATTTTAGTTACTACACGATATTTCGGTTTATTGTCAGGTAACCGGGTTTCCCAGCACCCCTCTAAATATGCTTAGAGCAATCCTAACATATTCTCCATGCCCGCAGCTTTCAAAAAGAATTAGTGCAGTCCAAAAAAGTTTGAAAGCCGCGGGGCATACGTGCAAACTAAGATTCACCTTATCTTACCCTTAAAAAAAAGCTCTTTTTTGCATATGTTCAAAATCTGTACTTGGTTTGGCATCAACTTTTAACCAAACTTTGAACAAATCCACACCAAAATTTACATGATAGTCAGGTGCTCAGGCACATTTTTAGATGACAATAAATATCTAGAAGGACATTTTCATACACTAACATCTAGATAGATAAATAGGCAAGCAATGTCACTAATTGACATTGCTAACTATGACGACCTTCGAGATCGATTGGCGTCTAGTCGGAGTCGGAGTCCAACCCCTCGCCAGAGGCCCACTGGCGACGACACTTGATATCCAATTGTGACCGCTGGAATGTGTAGTGGAGCTCGCGTTCCTCGCGCTAGCAAACGGCGAGGCCATGGATGTCCTCGAGCGACCTCCAACTCCCGATTCTCCTCCATGAGGATGTGAAAGGTGTCCTCATCACAGATGGATTACTCGAGTGACATTTCCAAATGGTGCTATTCATCCATCTCATCTAGGAGCACGTGGACGGGTTCATCGAAGTCGACCTCGAAGTCCAAGTCGCCGGAGTCAATGACGAGGACGACGATGGCGCAAGATTCACCGACCCCGCGAGAAGAGGACTACAACCCACTGCCACGGAATCTCGAGGCTCCGGCAAACCATCCATGAGATCTCAATGTATACCTTGCATTGAATCCATTAGTTGAGCAATATTAAATGAAAAAATAGTAGCAAAGATCTCGATGAATAACAAAGGGGATCGACGGGCATTCTTTCGATGCGGTTGTATCACCTTGATAAATCAATTCAATGAAATGTCCTTTATCGAAAAAAAAACAACAGATGCTTGCAGCAAGGATGGAAACCAGCTGCTTCTGGCGGGCTCTTTATCTGTCCAGGCTCCTCTCTTTTCTGTTTTTCTCATGTCTCCTATTTCACGATGTCTTATTCCTTTTTCACGAAGTTTCTTTTCTTCCTTGAATAAAATAAGATAATAAGGTTGTTTATTAGATTATAGTACGTATACAGGAGAATAATGATTATAGATCAACATAAACGAGGCAAAAAACATAGTACATAGTTTTCTAAA
>NC_057803.1:2147461-2167326 GCF_018294505.1 Triticum aestivum | reverse complement strand
GCCATCAGATCAATGTACCCCACCTCTCGGCCACAACCATTAGTAGTTGCAACAGAATTTTTACAATTTCATCATAAACAAAGTTTGCAGGAGAAACAGGACATAAAACAGGGATACAACACCACGAAAGTAATCCTATCAAATGTCCCTAAGATGAACCATGCCAAGCTATCCTAAGAAGCTCCGCACTGCGATGATCGAGCAATCTTAGACATTTGAGAAGTAGAGTAGCCTGAGCATCGGTACACATGATCTTCCATTGAAGAACCAAAGAACCTACCAAACTTGGGATGCACTTCAAGATTTGCCATCTTCGCCCCTGAAACACAAATTCATTGCGCGAGGTCCATAAGCCCCACAAGGTAGCAGAGATGAAAATAATAATTACATCAAACTGTTTCTTTTGACTCCCAAAAGAGTACAAGGAATTAAACGGGTATGGTACAGGAATGCCAAGTATTTCAGCAATGATTATCCAAGTATTTTTTGCAACAATGTAATCAAATAAAAGGTTCTTAATGGATTCTAGCTCATTACCAAACACACAAGTGTGATCAGAAACATAACAACATTTAGCTAAATTATCCCTAGTCAAAATTTTGTGATGAAGGATAAGCCACAAGAAAACATGTATATTAGGTGGCACATTGATTTTCAAAATACGGTCTTTTAGGTTAGAAAATGCACCATCAAACTTGATCATTTTTTAGAAGGATTTAGCAGAGTAGGAGCTAGAGGGCTCAAGTAACCAAACAGGAGTATCATTATCAGAAGGCAGTACCCTTGTTTTCATAAGAGACACGAAATCAAACCATCCTTTTAGAATTTTCTCATGCACACATCTCCTAAAAATGATTTTTAGAACAACACCATCCCTGACCTAGGCAACAATAGCATCTTATTACTGGCAAATCTCAAAAATATCCTAGAACAAGGTTTTAAGTGAGCAATCATCAATCAAAATATCATGCCCGAAGGGAGTGTTGTGACCATTGCCCAGTTTCCATTTATAGAGAAGATTTAGCAGCAGCAAAGGCCCAGGATATACTTTTCCAAAAGCGAGATCCCAAACCAGGTTTAGCCCAAAGATATTGGGTTCGTTTGTACCAAATTTGAAACTTCATCAAGGAATAGATCATTGGGTCTATCATCAAGGAATCTTTTACTCCAAGAGACAATAGAGCAAGCTTCTTTCAATCATTGGGTCTATCATCAAGGAATCTTTTACTCCAAGAGGCAAGTACAACCATGTTAAAATCCCTAGGATTAGGGACCCCCATGCCACCAAATTCATTTGTTCTAGATATGAGTCCTGAGTTAGCCAGATGGTATTTGTGGTCATCCCCATATTTCCCCAAAAGAAGTGGCGCATCTGTGAAATAATGGCCTCAATATCCTTTCAAGGGAACACCCAAATTTGAAGGGAAAAGAACCACTGTGACAGCAGAAGATTTGGGCAAAACAATTAGTCAGATCTTCATCTACATGAATAGTGTGAAGGTCACTTTTATGGAAATTAATTCTTAAACCAGAAATATTTCCAAAACAAGAGAGAATCCACTTCAAATTCCTAGCATGGTCCATGGAGCCATCCAAGAAAAGCATGGCGTCATCTACATATTGCAGGTAGACCACTGTTGGAAACATAGTAGAAAACAAAAAAAATCGCCCTACGATCACCCAGGAACAATATGAAGACGCATATAAGGTTTGGATCACGATCGTTACCAAGAGTGCAGCGGAAGTAGATGAGTCGGTGTAGATCATACTTGGAGTCCTTCAAGCCGTAGATGAACGATCCCGCGAACCATCCATGAACGATCCCTCGAACGGAATATCGAAAGCACGACCTCTCTACTTGGTTGCAAGCATACGGTCTTCACAATCCCGCAGCGCTTCGCCGTCCAGAGTTAATCATCGCCGGAGAATTAGAGGAGGAGGTTGGAACCACACTGGGCTTCCAATTATGAGGATTAGAGGCACTAGGTCTACCTCTAATTAGATCAACTAGGATCAACTAGAACTAGAGGAGAACCCAAACTTGGGTATACAAAAGGGCCAATACGTCATGTATATATAGGTTAGAGGGGGAGGGAGGGGCTGCCACCAAGGAGGGAAAGTCCCTACTTGGGATGCTTCCTCCTCCCCCACTCCAATTCGGCCCCCCCTATAGGAAAGGGGGGCGCCACTTCCTTATGGGCCATGGTGGCAAATACTCTTTCCACTACTTGGCCTTTTAAGGCCCGTTGACGTTAAATTGAATAAAAGCCTTCTAAAAATTACTATAGTCTTTTATTATTAATTTAAAATCACCAAAAAAAATTCACCTATATATTATTTATCGAGAATACCCGGCATTGCCCGGTAAACTCTGAAACCCTTCTGGTAACCCCAAAATGCTTCCAGTTTCTCTGGGAACTATTTAGCATATTGTGATTACATTAAGCTTCTGACCTCGTAGGTTCGGTAAAACATAGATATGAATGAAACTCCTTCGTTCGTGGACGTCCATATCGATCCCTATGATTACACGAATGACATTCGAGTGAACCTTTGGTTATCATGTGATGTTCCCCTTGCCTCGCGATACTTTACAAAAACCCAAGGTGAGATATATCGGTATCCTCTTGAGTCATACACATGCTCACTATACCGATCTCCTCGTTACCGGTTTTCTTCTTCTTTCTCGTTGACATGTTCCGGCATCCCCGTGACATTGTCACCTGTGTCTGGCTAGACAATGATGGATGCCATCACACCGAGAGGGTACTAAGAATATATCTCCATCGTCGGAGAGCAAATTCCACTCTCGAGCTATCGTGTCCTTTGCCAGACTATCCGATGCACATGTAAGTTGTCGTTATGATCACCATGTTACAGATGACGTTTGAACGACCCTAAAGCTCATCGTATGGTAATAAGTGACTACGATACTCTCATGGTCTAAGGAACTAACTAAAACACACGTTAACACTTAGTATTATAACAATTGACTTATGACGATTTATCTAAAAGTATAACAAACAAGAATTGGATCAATTCAATATGATCGTTCTTCTAACATCATACTCTCAAAATTATTTGACACTATCGTTACTCTTAACGACATCTCAAGATCAAGAAAACGTGATCACGAACAACACTTGAGCTAGTCTTAGAGGCGAGACTAGGAATCTTATTTTATCGTTTATCGTTTATCGTTCTACACATGCATATGAGTTTTTCATTGAATCGCATATTCAAGGATCATAGTTGTTATAACATAGAATATAAACTCGTAATTATGAACACGAAAAGGTAATAATAGAATAATATTGCCTCTAGGGCATACTCCCAACAACCACACTGTCGGTGTACTGGAGTAGGGGTACCCTAGTACCCCGAACTTGTGCACGGGCAGTCGCAGCATCCCGCGGCAAGGCTTGCCGGGTGACCGCCAAGACCCTCTGTGGCTCCCTTGAAGACCATTCAAGAACAAAGTACTCAAACCAAGGCGCCGGCAAGAGGAGCTTGCCGGGAAGGCCAACCAAGGCCCCGGCAAGAGGAGCTTGCCGGGAAGGCCAACCCAGGCCCCGGCAAGAGGAGCTTGCCGGGAAGAGACAAGACCCCGGCAAGAGGAGCTTTCCGGGAAGGCCACTCAAGGCATACCAAGAAAGCTTGCCGCGACGCGCCCTGCGTCCCGGCAAGGCCCGGTGAGCGACAAGCTCCCAAACATGACAAGACGACGACCGCGGCAAGGAGCTTGCCGCGGGGAACCCCCACTTCGTGCCCGCGCTCCAGCACACCTGCTAACGTGTCGCTCTAGGACTCCCCCAAGCGCACGTGGCAGGAGGCTGTGCAGCTAGGAGTGCGCGGTGGCAAGCGGAGATGAAGAGAAGGCCATCGTGGCAAACGGTGGCGCTCCTAACGGTCACTTTTCGCACTGTTTAAGCAACTCAGACAGGCATTTAATGCCCTTGTCCCCTGCCGTCAGAGTTAGGTAGGGTGCACTGTATCCACAGTAGCGGTAGCTGCACCTACCGCATCCTTTTCCATTTTTACCCTTCTTGTCTACGTTGCCCCCTGTCGGTGACCCCTTGAGAGTATAAAAGGAGGCCCAGGCGCAACGTAGAAGGGGTTCAGCTAGTTCGGCCGGTTCAGCTAGTTCGGCCAGTTCGGCTCATTCAACACCAGGAACACTCTCATGCTCAGTCTGGCAGCGTCCGTCGCTCCTGAGCAAGAATTCAATACACACAAACAAGCAGCAGTAGGGTTTTACGCATCCGTGCGGCCTGAAGCTGGGTAAAAACCGCTCGCGTGTACCGCCTCGATCCTCTCTTTGTGCGACCTCCGCCCCCCGCCGAACCGAAAGGGGCCCTGTCCCCATAGGTGTTGGTGGAATCAGCATCCCCGACATCTCTGGCGCACCAGGTAGGGGGCGTCGAGATCGTGCGAACCCGATCCGACGTGCACGCGAGCTAAATCTTCATCGTCTTCACCGACATGCCACCGAAGAAGAAGGCTTCGGGGGCAACAGCCCCGTCTGCGTCACTTCCACCACCTCCGGAGCAGGCGGACGGTGGAGTGGACGCCGGCGGAAGAATGGACACCGACGAGGGTGCCCACAGCGCTGCCAAGTCCAAGGACAAGGCCGCGTAGACCTCGGCGTCCATACGCCCACCACGCCCATCTCAGGAAGGGCGGGACCAGCAGCGTCATAGCGTTCGCAGCGCCATACGTCCGCTGGCCCAAGATCAAGCTGGTGGTTCGCGTGGCGTTCAAGACCAGCATGCACGCCAGCATGCTGGCCCCAGTGAGGTGCGGTCGCCTGGACGGGACACTGCTCCTTCTAACTTGGTTAGGAGTCCGAGCATGTCCCGCTCCTCGCACCGTTCACCTCTGCCGCCCACCACGCCGGCGGAAGCCTTGGCGCGGGCCCAGCTACTCCTGGATTATCCTCCGACGGCGGACAAGACCGACGAATGGAGGGCCACTATCCAGAGCCTCATCGGCTTCGCCAACGGCGACACTGCGCGGCAACCAAGCGCCTCGCTGCCGCGGCAGGACAGCCGGACGCGAGCCGATGGCAACAAGACCGGGGAAGGTGCGACTTCCATGCACTCTCCACTACGAAGGCCAAAGTCGCCGACTCGCCGGGTCCACCCCGACAGCGGCTCCACCGCGTCGTCGGACCCACGAGCTCGTCGCGACCAGCGCCAAGTTCTTCATGAACGACAACAAGAAGACGCTCGAACCCGTATCGAGCGCCGAAGAGAAGATGTCAATCCGACAAGCGCGCTGGGCCCTCTGTTGACATGCATGCGCCAGGGGAACTAGGCGATCTGCCGTACGCGGTAGGTTATCCTGCATTCACCCGTGAGCTGCGGCAAGTCCAGTGGCCCAGCACAAAGAATTTCAAACCAGACGTACCAGAGAAGTATGACGGCAAGACGCATCCGTCGGAGTTTCTCAGCATCTACACCATCGCGGTGCAGGCTGCCGGGGGACGGGACGACAAGATCCTTGCCAACTACTTCCCGCTGGTACTCAAGCCCAATGTCAGATCTTGGCTCATGCACTTGCCGGACAACTCCATATCCTCCTGGGCTGATCTGTGACATCAGTTTGTCGGCGCCTTTACAGGCGGCCACAACCCGCATGGCCAAGAAAGCGATCTTCATCTGCTCGCCCAGAAGGAAGGAGAGCCACTGCGCAAGTACATTCAGAGATTCAGCCGTGTATAGCACAACATCCCAGACGTCCACCCCGCCGCGATCATTAGCGCGTTCCATCAGAATGTGCGAAACCGAAGGATGAGGGAGGAGATAGCGATGTGTAAGATCAGAGACGTTAGTGAGCTTTATGCCCTGGCCGACAAGTGTGCACGCGCTGAAGAGGGGAGGAGGCTCCCCGGAGAGGATACAGGAGCAGGAGGATCTGACAGTGAGGATGCCGCCCCGGCAAAGAAAGGCCGACGGCGGAACAACAGAAGGAGGAGGGGCAAGGATGTGCTAGCTGTCGAGCAGACCGACAACGAAGGTGGCGCCAAGGAAGCTAAAGCTGGTGGCTCCGACAAGGAGGCCCAGCCTGTGGCGGCCGCCGACAAGCAGGACGGCTCCGGCAAGCAGTATTGTAAGATCCACCGCACTAGGGGTCACGATCTCCAGAATTGCAAGAAGGTTGAGCAGCTCGTTGGGCTACAGAGGTGCTGGTGGATCCGGCAAGAAACGTCTCGGCCGAGGAGGACGCCGCGGCAAGGCCAAGCAGCGGCAAGGAGACAGACCTCCCCGCGGCCGTGACAAGGATGAAGATGACGACGATGACGAAGACATGGATGATGACGAGGCCGACGAGCAGGAATTTCAGAAAGCCACAGAGGTCCTGTGCGTTGACGGTGGTGCTTCTTTGCATACTTCGCACCGCCAACTCAGGCAGTGGATGCGGGAAGTGAATGCAGCAGAGCCATCCATAGAGTCACGCAAGCCTCTGAAATGGTCCAGCACGCCTATCATCTTCGACATTGAGGATCACCCTGATCGCGTAACTGCGGTCGGGTGCTTGCCGATGTTGGTTTCACCAACTATCCGCAACCTCAAGGTCACGAAGATGCTAGTTGACGGCGGGGCCGGCTTGAATCTGATCTCCTCCGTGGTCCTTCAGAAACTCCAGATCCCTGACAGCGAGCTCGAGGAGACCGGCACATTCCAAGGAATCAGCCCGGGAAGAAGCAAGCCGAAGGGAAAGATCACGCTGCCGGTCACATTTGGCAGCGAGATGAACTTCAGAACTGAGAGGGTCACATTTGACGTTGCCAATTTTCCATTGCCCTACAATGGGATCCTTGGCCGTCCAGCGCTCGCCAAGTTTATGGCAGCCTCTCACTATGCATACAACATGCTCAAGATGCCAGGCCTGATAAGTGTCATCTCTGTCCCCGGCGACAAGAAGGATGCCCTTATCTGCGCCGACAAAATCTACCGGGAAGCAGCAGCCGCAGCTGATCACAACATACTTGCCGCTGAAGCTCCCGGGGGGAAGAAGAAGACGAAGTCCGGCAAGAGCTCTGATGCCCACTCCGGCAAGCGCACCTCTTCGGAGTGCTGCGCTACCGTCGAGGACGCACCATCGAGATCCACCGGCAAGTGCAAGAAGACGATGGCAGCTCCACCCGAGACCAAGAAGGTGCCCGCCAAGAAGGACGGCACTGGTGGTACCTTCACCATCAGTGCCATGCTTGACCCCAAATAGGAAAGCGTGCTCGTTGCTTTCCTGCGGGCGAATGTCGACGTGTTTGCATGGCAACCGTCTGATATCCCCGGTGTTCCCAGGAAAGTAATTGAGCACCACCTTGCCGTCTGTCCTCATGCGCGGCCCGTCAAGCAGAGAGTCAGGAAGCAAGCAGTGGAGCGCCAAGAGTTCATTGAAGAAGAGATCAGGAAATTGGAAGCAGCAGGCCTTGTCAGAGGAGTGCTCCATCCCACGTGGTTGGCCAATCCTGTAGTCGTGCGCAAGGCAAACGGGAAATGGAGGCTTTGTATAGACTTCACTGATGTCAATAAAGCTTGTCCCAAAGATCCATTTCCCTTGCCGCGCATTGACCAGATTGTTGACTCCACAGCTGGATGTGATTTGCTTTCATTTCTTGATGCATACTCAGGATACCATCAGATCTTCATGGCAGAAGAAGATGAGGAAAAAACCGCATTTATCACCCCTTGCGGCACATACTGTTTTATACGGATGCCCTTTGGGTTGAAGAATGCTGGTTCAACATTTGCAAGGGTAGTCCATGTCGCTTTTGAGACACAGATACACAGAAATGTGGAAGCCTACATGGATGATATAGTGGTCAAGAGCAAGGACAAGGCTACCCTGATCCAAGATTTAGATGAAACTTTTGCAAATCTGCGCAAAATCAATCTCAAGCTCAACCCCGAGAAGTGCGTGTTTGGAGTCCCTTCCGGCAAGCTTCTCGGGTTCTTTGTGTCTCAGCGGGGAATTGAAGCCAACCCCGACAAGATCAAGGCAATCGAGCAGATTGAAGCACCGAAGCGCGTCAAGGATGTGCGAAGGCTTGCCGGTTGTGTGACTGCTCTCAGCAGGTTTATCTCTAAGTCTGCTAAGTGCGCCCTACCGTTTTTCAAAATATTGAAAAAGGCAGGTCCAATGAAATGGACTCCGGAAGCGGAGGCCGCGCTGCAAGACTTGAAGAGGTACTTGTCCTCCACTCCAATACTTGTCGCACCTAAGCCACAAGAGAAGTTGTTGCTGTACCTAGCGGCAACCAATCAAGTGGTTAGTGCTGCGTTAGTAGCGGAGAGGGAGGCGGACGACGAGCCAGCAACCACAGCAAGTGAATCCAGCGACAAGCAGGGGGCTTCTCCGACAAGCTCTGGTCCCGACAAAGATGAGTATGCGCAGACGTGCAAGGAGGTGCAGAAGAAGATGGTGCAGCGCCCAGTTTACTTTGTCAGCTCCCTTCTCCAGGGGGCTAGGTCGAGGTACTCTGGTGTGCAAAAATTGCTTTTCGGCCTTCTCATGGCCTCGAGAAAGCTGCGCCATTACTTCCAGGCACACGAGATCACAGTTGTCACTCGCTTTCCGCTGAAGAGGATACTGCAGAATCCAGAAGCAACAGGCAGGATTGTCGAGTGGGCATTGGAACTGTCAAGCTTTGGCCTAAAGTTTGAGAGCACTGCAACAATCCAAAGCAGGGCATTGGCAGAGTTCATAGCAGAGTGGACGCCAACTCCAGATGAAGAAATTCCAGAGACGAGCATCCCCGTCAAGGAGACAAACAAAGAGTGGCTGATGTATTTTGATGGTGCCTTCTCGCTGCAAGGCGCCGGTGCTGGCGTGCTGCTTATCGCACCCACCGGAGAGCACCTCAAGTACGTAGTCCAGATGCACTTTCCCAAGGAGCAAGCAACGAACAATACTACAGAGTATGAGGGTTTGCTTGCCGGCCTCAGAATCGCAGTCGACCTTGGGATCAAGAAACTCATTGTAAGGGGTGACTCGCAGCTTGTCGTCCGCCAAGTGAACAAGAACTACCAGAGTCCATTGATGGAAACTTATGTTGATGAAGTGAGAAAGCTAGAAGCACACTTTGACGGCCTGCAAATGGAACACGTTCCGCGAGCTCAGAACGACATTGCTGATGGTCTGTCAAAGTGCGCTACACTAAAGTTACCTGTGGAACCAGGCATCTTTGTGCTCAACCTGACTCAACCATCCGTGACACCATCAACTGGGCAGAATAAGAAGAGGAAGTTGGTTTCTGGTGACTACTTTCCGGCAGAGCTTCCCGAAGCCGCCGCCAAGAAGGTCCCCAAGATCGACGCCAAGAGTGCTGAGGAGCAGTCTGCTCCGGCGAACCTCTTGGTTTGTTCCGTTGAAGCAAACGCTCCCGACAAGTTTCGCTCCGGCAAGCTTGCCGGGGAATATCACGCTCCGGCCGAACCGCAGGTTCTTGCCGTAGAAGCGGATGTTCCCGCAGCAACAGATACGCCTTTAGTCCTTGTTGTCGAGCCACAAGCTCCAGCATGGGCGCAGCAGATTGTCCATTTCCTTCAGACAGGAGAGCTTCCCGAAGAGCAAGAAGAAGCTGAAAGAGTAGCCCGGCAGTCAAGTATGTACAAGTTTGTCGACAACACACTGTACAGAATAAGACTCAACGATGTGAAATTGAAGTGCATTCGCCGGGAAGATGGACAACAGCTGTTGGCAGAGATACATGGAGGCATATGTGGTCACCACATTGGCGCAAGAGCGCTTGTCGGCAAAGCATTCCGACAAGGCTTCTTCTGGCAGACAGCCCTCCAGGATGCAACTGCACAAGTAACCAAGTGTGAAGCGTGCCAGTTCCATTCCAAGCAGATACACCAGCCAGCTCAAGCTCTCCAGACGATCCCTTTATCCTGGCCATTTTCGGTCTGGGGGCTCGACATCCTCGGCCCCTTCCCCCGAGCTGTCGGGGGCTTTGAGTTCTTGTACGTTGCAATCGACAAGTTCACAAAGTGGCCGGAAGTGGAACCAGTGAGGAAGGTGACAGCACAGTCAGCAGTCAAGTTCTTCAGGTCGATTGTTTGCCGTTTTGGGGTTCCTAACAGGATCATCACCGACAACGGCACGCAATTTACGAGCTGCACCTTCATGCAGTATGTCCAAGATCTTGGCGCCAAGATCTGCTTCGCTTCTGTTGCTCACCCGAGAAGCAACGGTCAAGCGGAGAGGGCAAATGCTGAAGTGCTGCGAGGCCTCAAGACCAGAACTTCCGACAGGCTGCACAAGTGCGGAAGAAACTGGATCGAGGAGCTGCCGGTGGTTCTTTGATCGATCAGGACGACGCCAAATCGAGCCACTGGCCAGACACCCTTTGCTCTAGTCTATGGAGCAGAGACAGTTCTCCCCACGGAACTCGTTTACGGGTTACCTCGAGTGCTCGCTTATGACGAGCTCGAGCAAGAGCAGCTGCGACAAGATGACGCGCTGCTCCTTGAGGAAGACCGTCTCCAGGCTGCCGTGCGAGCCACTCGCTACCAGCAAGCTTTGCGTTGCTACCATAGCCACAAATTTAAAGCCAGGAGCTTCGAGGAAGGCGACCTTGTTCTTCGGCGTGTTCAGTCCGCCAAGAATTCCAACAAGTTGACGCCGAAGTGGGAAGGCCCTTATCGGGTGAAACGAGTCACTAGGCCCGGCGCTGTCCGCCTTGAGACCGAAGATGGCATTCCGGTGAGCAACTCTTGGAACATTGAACATCTTTGTAAGTTTTACCCGTAAGGCGCGGTTGCCAGAAGCTTTTCCGGCAACCACCTTTTGTACAAGTCTTGCCGCTGTTGCATGTAATCCTTTGTACAAAGCCGGGCGCAGACCCCGTGCACCAGTAAAGCTCATGTGCCCCGCACATCTTGTCAATTCTTTTATGCTATAATCCTTTTTCGCATATGTTATCTGACACTTTGTGCAGCACTAGACCCCGGTAAGCAATAACGAGCCCAAGGCTCCATATCATTACTTTGTTTCTCTGTTTCTTTCTCAAAAGAAGGAAGGTTCCCTCGACCACAAGGTTTACCGGGGAGGGGAAGGAGAAGATAATGGTGTGGACCAGGCCGTTCAAGAAAGTTTCTCCTTGCCGGGAAGCAGACGACAAAAAAGCTAAGTTGCCAAAGCTTGAGCAATCATTTTTTTTTAAGTTTTCGAGTTACTTTCCTTAAACGACCGTGCTTTATATGGAAAACCTGTGCGCGGAGGAACCAACTCGTAGCTAGTTGCGCCTTTACTTTGTTTCGAGTCCGCTCAACAACTTAAGTGAGCTGCTAGCGCCCTTACTTTGCTTCGAGTCCGCTCAGCAACTTAAGTGAGCCGCTAGCGCCCTTACGTTGTTTCGAGTCCGCTCAACAACTTAAGTGAGCTGCAACTAGTTGCGACAAGGTTGCTTGTCGGTAGCAACCCCGCCAGCAGGCTGCTGAAGTTCCGCACTCGGCGCTCGTGGCAAGGGTACCTGCGCCAGCAAGTTTCCCTAGAAAGCGTAGGGCAGAGCCATACAAAGCCAAGAGTCGAGTAAAGGAAGTAACACAGCAATTTTTTGCCTAAGATAGAGTTATATTACAAAAATAACTTGTCGCGCCTCTAATAAAGTGTTCCCATGACATGACTGGCAACGACAAGAGAAGAAGAAAACAGACGGCGCCTGGGCCCCGGCGAGCCAGTATCGCTGGGGGCTGTGAGTGCCAAGAATCGTCCACGGCAAACCAGAGTTGCCGGGGGCTGCAATATCAGATAAGTCTTTCATCCCTCATCATGCATCCTCTTATGGACTGGGGAATGCGAAACCGCGTTTCTTCCTGAAAACTACCGTGCTCCCTCAACTCTAGGCCCTGGGGCTCGTTCCCGGGGCCAAGTTTGGTCGTAGTCGCGGCAGCAAAGGGATGAAACGAGGAGACCGTACCCACCTCGTTCCCGCCTCCGTCAAAGGCGTGAGAAAGGTCGAGCGACGTGGGAAGGCGGCAGGGCTTGTTGCCGGGAGATGAAATGTCTGTCCAAGGGACACCAAGGGTTTGCTCCTTGACGTGGGTTCAACTCACGAGACAAATAACCCGGCAAGCATCCCCTTTTCACTAAAAAACATCCCACTCAGGTACAGCCCATAGAGGATGAAAAACATGAAAGAGAGGATTACAAGTTCTAGATACAGCTAAGGCCCGAAGGCTTACAAATTAAAAAGATAAGATGGCCGTAATCCCTTTCTTGTCCCTCTCTTCAGGAGGCAGGTCAAGGAGGCGAAAAGGGCAAAAGGAGTGCCTAGGCGAGCTACGGGTGCCAGAAGACACCAAGAGAACACCCCGGGGGCCGTCCGAAGGCTGGACGGCGGTGGCGGCACCGGAAGCGGGGATCGAAGACGGAGCGGCAGGACGTCAGCACACTGTCGAGGGCACCACGCCCTCGTACTCCGACCTGACGGCCTTGTCGCCAGCCCTCTTCCCCTTCCGCAGCCTCCCTACGCCAGCCGCCCAAGGAGACGAGCCCGGGGAGTTCAAGGAGCCGGCGACACGGATGATGGGGCCGCCGGTGCCGCGCGAAGCGGCGCCCGACGCCTAGTCGGACCCGCTACCCCGCCGCCCGCTACCCTCGTCGTCGCTGTCGCTCTCCTCCTCGTCACTCTCGCTCGAGGAGGAGCCTTCGCTGTCGAAGGAGCTGTCCACGCAGCACTTCGCCCGAGTGCCGAAGCACCCGAAGACCTTGACGGAGAGGAGATCGCCCTCCATCAACTTAAAATGGAGGGTAAACCCCTCCATCAAGCTGTGGATGTGGGCGAACGTCTTCCACCCTCGATCAAGATACATCACGTTAGGGGCTGGGAATACAACGCGGACTCGCGTGCCGCTGATCCCACAGCCCCTCATGTGCAGTCTCAGTGTCTCGGGCGGATCCAACTCCATCGCGTGCGTAAACGGAGCTGGAAGACGGAGGCGACGACGAGGCGCCCGGCGCAGCCTGACGAAGAACTCGCAAGGGTCGTCCCCTATATGGACCGCCGTGGGGGGCGGAGCCGCCGGCGGAGGTGAAGCTGACGCGCCGCCCCGTCCGCCTCTTCCCCGAGCGCCTCGACCTCGTCCTCGACCTCGTCCGCGACCTCGCCCCCTCCCTCTTCCCCTTATGGCTGGCTCTGCCACCACGGGCGCGGAAGATGGAGAGATGCGCTGTCTGGCGGCGACCCTCGCCGCCACCGATGAAGGGCCTGGGTTCCCTTTCTCCATGGCGAATGAGAGAAAGGGGAGCAGAAGCTGAAGAAAGGAGGAGATGAGAGAGTGCGGTTTCCTGTGCTCCCCTCCCGCTCTTTATAAAGGAGCGAGGTGGGGGCTCGGCCGCCCCGCTCAGCGAATCAAGGCACGGGAAGAGCAGGGAGTCGGGGCCATCCCGCTGCCTCTACTCGCGACGGCCCAGTTTCCCACTTCCACCGTCCGCGACCCCAAGCGCATGGGAGCCGCGTGGCGGAGATGCAGAACCAGGGAGACGGGTGAGGCGGCCTCACTCCGCCCCGTGATCGCGGGGAGTGGACGTCCCGAAAACCGCGCACCGGCCCCGTCCAGTAAATGCATCACGCCCCCACGCCTACCTCCGTTTAGGGAGGAGGGCGTGAACCGTCCCCATCATCGTGGCCTGACGCATGCTCGAGGGCCTTAGCCCCGCGCACGCCGCCCGCGTCACCCACGACGCTGCGTTTGACGCGTGCCGTTCTAGGCGTGCGCGGTGGGAGCGGAGAGATATGCGGCGTGACCTAGGCCGCGTGTGCCCGTGCACTGTTTTGGGCCTGGCCCAACAGCGCTCGGCATCGTGTATGGCCCAGGCCCGGGGGCTCCTGTCGGTGTACTGGAGTAGGGGTACCCTAGTACCCCGAACTTGTGCACGGGCAGTCGCAACATCCCGCGGCAAGGCTTACCGGGTGACCGCCAAGACCCTCCGTGGCTCCCTTGAAGACCATTCAAGAACAAAGTACTCAAACCAAGGCCCCGGCAAGAGGAGCTTGCCGGGAAGGCCAACCAAGGCCCCGGCAAGAGGAGCTTGCCGGGAAGAGACAAGACCCCGGCAAGAGGAGCTTGCCGGGAAGGCCACTCAAGGCATACCAAGAAAGCTTGCCGCGACGCGCCCTGCGTCCCGGCAAGGCCCGGTGAGCGACAAGCTCCCAAACACGACAAGACGACGACCGCGGCAAGGAGCTTGCCGCGGGGAACCCCCACTTCGTGCCCGCGCTCCAGCACACCTGCTAACGTGTCACTCTAGGCGCGGGGAACCCCCACTTCGTGCCCGTGCTCCAGCACACCTGCTAACGTGTCACTCTAGGACTCCCCCAAGCGCATGTGGCAGGAGGCTGTGCAACTAGGGGTGCGCGGTGGCAAGCGGAGATGAAGAGAAGGCCATCGTGGCAAACGGTGACGCTCCTAACGGTCACTTTTCGCACTGTTTAAGCAACTCAGACAGACATTTAATGCCCTTGTCCCCTGCCGTCAGAGTTAGGTAGGGTGCACTATGTTCACAGTAGCGGTAGCTGCACCTACCGCATCATTTTCCATTTTTACCCTTCTTGTCTACGTTGCCCCCTGTCGGTGATCCCTTGATAGTATAAAAGGAGGCCCGGGCGCAACGTAGAAGGGGTTCAGCTAGTTCGGCCGGTTCAGCTAGTTCGGCCAGTTCGGCTCATTCAACACCAGGAACACTCTCACGCTCAGTCTGGCAGCGTCCGTCGCTCCTGAGCAAGAATTCAATACACACAAACAAGCAGCAGTAGGGTTTTACGCATCCGTGCGGCCCGAAGCTGGGTAAAAACCGCTCGCGTGTACCGCCTCGATCCGCTCTTTGTGCGACCTCCGCCCCCCGCCGAACCGAAAGGGGCCCTGTCCCCATAAGTGTTGGTGGAATCAGCATCCCTGACACACACCTCTAGGAATAACATGAGGAAGAAGACTAGAGATCAAACTATGATGAAAAGCTTTGGAGAGCATCTTAGAGAAGACATCAACAACTAAGTTGAACAGCGAAGGAGACAGAGGATTTCCTTGTTTAAGTCCTTTGCCCCCAAAAAAGTGAGCCCCATGGTGCCATTAATTCTCACAGACAAAAAACTTTGAAATAGAGTACTACATATCCACCCAATCCATTTACTCCCAAAGCCTCTAGAAGTGAGCAATTCCCAACTCACTCTGCCATAAACTTTCTCATAGTCAACTTTCAAAATGTAAACACTGGTACTGGTCCTATGAATCCCATGTATTACCTCATGAGCCATAACAACACTCTCTAATATAAACTTCCCTTTAATGAAGTAGTTTGATCAGTAGACATAAGTGTGTCACAAATAAGTGAAACTCTAGTGGTCATAGCTTTAGTAAAAATCTTGATGGCACATTTACTCACGATAACAGGGTGAAATTTCTTCATTTCTTTGGCATGGGGCTCTTTAGGAATCAAAGTAATAACTGCAAAGTTAAGACGGTAGAAATCTACACCCCAGCCTGAAACCTAGCCAACCACATATGAAGTGATTCCTTTTGGTTAACATTAACACATCTGTGCTTTTATGCATGTAGATATTTGAAGAGAAAATGAGAGTGAAAGCTGACAAATTGAAGGAGGACATCAACTTGTTGTTCAACAATACTATGGTAGAACAATTGACTTTATTGGATGCACTCCAACGTCTTGGAATAGATCACCTTTTCCAAGAACAAATCAACACCGTGATTAACGAAATCTACGAGAGTGAATCCAATAGTTCTAGCCTCTATGAGGTTGCTCTTCGATTTTGCTTGCTTAGAGAACATGGACTTTGGATATCTCCAGGTATCTATCATATTTCCATTTTTGTATTTGCTAACGTCTGTAGAAAAAAAGTACAGCTCGAAAGTAACATCTGCGTGGAAGGGGGAGACCAACAGGGCCCTCGCGCACCCAATATTTTAGTTTTGCTTGCATTATGCATATGAATAGTGGCAAAAAATTTATTTACTCCTTTGACCGCCCCCATCAGCATAAAAAAATTGGTAGTCCTCTTCGGGCCGATGTGCTTGGATGCCGCTCCATGTGTCGGCACGGGGCGCACGCCGCGTCCGATGCTTGCTCCATCGCAGCTAGTGGCCTTGTCACCTTCTAGGCTTCTCTTTCGCAGCTCCACCAGGCCTCCTGCGCTACCCGACCAGCAGCTCGCATGAAGGAGGCTAAGAGGAAGTTGGCCGATGCGTTTGTATTGTCCTCAGAGACCAGGAAGAGAGCACATGACTAGTAGCTTGTGCCTACAACAGATCTTGGAAGGGGGTACCCTAGCTAGCCGCCAACGTCATGTCCTTCCAGTGTCCTCCTCCCATGGCTACCTGCCTACTGGGCTCAATTTTTGTAGCACACACTTCTGCCTTTTATGTACTCCTCATCTCACCAGAACACAATACAACACATGCTAGTTAGTGGAGTATAACTAGCAGACAACCACTTCCCCACTAACTAGCATTCACACACTCACACATGGTCTCCGCCCCCGACGCGACCCTGGGATACTTCGTTCGGCTTGGTGCTGATGCAATTCCTGTGCATGACCATCTATCTAGGACTCCTGAGTTGGAGCTCCACTTACTTTGTTCTACACTTGACCTCATGCGGTTCCCTGTGGTAAGACGAGCGGACCCTAGCCTAGGGAGGGTGTCTTCAGTTCAAGGCAGGGGCAGTGTACCATATGATCAAAAGGTCCAGCTGCGAACTCCCCCTCAAGGTCAAGGTTCGCCTGGATTATACGACATGGTAACACTCGTACACATGCCTTCCTTCATCCAGTCGGTTGCCTTGACTATGACGACTACCTTTTCTTCCTGGGGCATTCAGGGACAATCGTGCACCTCTTCTTGGAGTGCCCCCATTTACGTCTTATGTGGGTGCGTATCCTCGGCTGTCGCCCCTTGTCTGTCGTTTGCACAATGGAAAAGTTTGGTGCGCCTTCTCTGCCTGTCACCCCTCCTGGAGTCGTCCTCTCCTCAGCACGATGATGTGCTCTGCCCTTTGGGTAGTCTAGAAGTCTAGGAAACATATGGTGTTCGATAACATCCATACCTCGGATCTTTACCTGGGACATTCGATCCAAGAGAATCTTCTCTTGTGGATCCAATAATCACTCCACTAGCTTCAGTGGCTTGATCCAATAATCACTCCACTAGCTACACAGGCACTTATGCATGTTGTTTCTAGTCGTGTGGCCGGCAAAGGCACTAGCGGTGCCCGAAGGTGGTGATTTCGCCCAGATCGGATCGTCGCATGCCCTCAAGTGGAGCCGGACGCCGGTGTCCGCGTCCCCATCGGATCGCGTCCATCCTCATGTAGAGGGGGAGGCACAAGCCAAGGAGTCGCCCGGCGATTTGTGACTGCTGCTCCCAGAATTCGCCAGGCTAGAGGAGGCATGTGGCCTTGTCCTTGGCAACACCACCACTCGTGACCACCGTAGTGGACGCGACGCCAACATGGCATGTCGGAGCGGAACAGTGACAATGGCAGGTGTGGGCTGGTGCAAAGCATGGTGGTTTGAGGCTTGTCGGATCTAGCATGATGCATCGAGCATTGGCTCGATCTTATGGAGAGGTTGTGTGTGGCATTCCTCTCCTTCACTAGTTTGCCGTGGCAGCAAAAGCTGACGTGGCCAGTTCCGGCTAGATAGCATGTCGGAGCGGGCACCTGCTCACTTCGTCATCCAAGCGGCACATCAAGCGACGGCGGCTGCTAGATGTTGTTGTGATGCGCACCACAATGATCAGTGGAATGTGGTGTGGCAGTGTTCGGAAGCAATGTGAACAGGCCATAGAGTGGTGGACGAAGACTATGGCAGCAGACATCACAGATGTATTTGCTCTAGGTGAAAACTCATGATCTAGTCTCGATTGACCAGACAGTGTCAACTTGCATGCGTTGTTACCTTGTAGAAGGTGTTGGTTTGAAGCTTTATTTTGATGGTGATAGCCCCTGGTATGACATGGTTGGACTACCCAACATCGACATGCGAGCAATAATTTCTTCTTGAAGGCTACGTCTTTTTGTATGTTTTTTGGTGGTAGATGGAGATGTTGTCATGAGACTTGCCCTATGTGGATGGCCTTCAAGTTTTTTTTTGTTTGTTAGATGGAGATGATGTCATGAGGCTTGCCCTTTCTGTCATGAGGCATTGTCGCATCGGTGTCGCCGCGTCACCCGTTAGTGAAGGAGTAGTAGTAAAACAGAAGGATTTCCATAAAAAAATGGCACATGCAGAGTTGGGAGCGACTTTACTATAATTCAAAATGGTGCCCAGGCTCATCTACAACCGGTGAGCAGAGAATTAAAGAATAAACAGTACACAAATTTTGAAAAAACTGAAATTTTTTGGCATCTAAGATGCTCATGTGCGCAAGGTGCGTGCAAATTTTTGTGGTGTTTGGACATCCGAGAAATTCATAAAAAGACGACTCTGAATAGTGTTCTTTTCAAAGTTTCTAGAACACCTGGATTTTTTTTCTTGGCACGAGCTCCTCATATGTTAAGACACCATGAAAATTTGCATGCACCTTGCGCACATGACCATCTTGAATATATAGAAATTTCAGCTTTTTAATACCTTTTTAATTTACTGTTCACCTCGGATGTAACGATCCTAGGTGCAAAATCACCGCTCTCTCGCGACTTTAGCACTAAACTGGGTGGTGCACTAAGTTATTTGGTGCATTAAGCCATGCCTAGAGACGGAGACCCCAAAGATGACAGATAACCATCCAGGCACTGGCTTGCCATTCTTAGCAGCTACTCCATGAACTACTCAACTACATGGACTCTTCGGTTTCCTCCCTTTCCGACGGTCCAAGCAACCTCTTCACCGGACCCGATCCCCCCATGGCGGCACGCATTCGCAATGTGCCCATCGCCGACCATGTTCCCATCAAGCTCTCCCACACCGCCAGCAACATCTATGCATGGAAGACCTACTTCAGCCTTCTCTTTAGCGAGTACAATCTTTGCAACCACCTCGACGGCACCGACAACCTCTTTGTCATGCGCACCATGCGAGTATATGACCATGAGGTGATTCGGCATCGATAGTAGGATGGTTTCTTCCTTCATCAGCGAAAGTATGAACATGAGCTTCTTGACCATGCTGATATGCTTAATTGCAAGCCCATGGCCACGCCTATCGAAGGCCAAGATCTCCTCCACCGACGGTCCTCTAGCTCCGGACGCCTCCTTTTATCCATCTATTGGCGCCCTTCAGTACTTGACACTCACTCGCCCAGAGTTGCAGTATGTTGTTCATCGGGTGTGTCTCCACATGCATTCTCCTCGTGATGCTCGCTGGTCCTCGGTGAAGCAGATCTTGTGCTAAATCTACGGTCATATGGATCTTGGCCTCACCTTATCAGCCTCACCCTCCACCGACATTGTTGCGTACTATGATGCTGATTGGGCTCACCGCTCCATGTTTGAATATTGTTTCTTCCTTGGACCCACGCTCATCTCGTGGTCATCTAAGCGATAGCCCACTGTCTTTCGTTCGAGTGCTGAGGTCGAGTATCGCGTCGTGGACAATGCCGTTGCTGGGTGCACGTGACTTCACCAACTCCTCGAGCTATGTTGCCTTGTCAACAAGGCCACTGTGGTGTATTGCGACAATATCTCTACGGTATATCTCTCCGCAAATTTGGTTCACCATCGTCGCACAAAGCACATCGAGCTTGATATTCACTTTGTTCGTGAGTAGGTGGCTCTTGGGAACGTTCGAATATTTCATGCTCCTACAACGCAACAGTTTGCGGATATCATGACGAAGGGCTTACCGACATCCACTTTTGACGAGTTCGGTCTAGTCTTTGCATCTCTAGCAACGACGC